>NC_072461.1:1567853-1867853 GCF_027596085.1 Anoplopoma fimbria
GGGTTAAATAGCGATCCGTCTCTCTGTTACCCTCAAGCTCACAGAGAAATGTATGAGATGATGGACTAGTTGGCAATCGGCTGTGCTTTACATGAGCATATGCGCTCAACAAGAATCACCAGAGCAGAGCATATCTTCTCTGGTATGTGTGCATGTACAGAGTAGACAGCAATTAGGCAGAATGACAGCCCCACTGCAGTACAATCCATGCATTTACAATGACATGTGAGGAGAATGAGAATGCATACTTTTCAATGTGATCCTGTTTGCAGAAACATGGATATATAATTTGAATGAATTCACATGTGTTGATTTTGACAAAGAAAGAATGACACAGCATCTACTGCTTGGTTAAGACCAAGCCACATTTGATCACATTTGAGTAAGGTTGAAATCAGCCCATCGTGTGTCTTCTTGTGGAAGTGCATGTCAAATTGGTGTCTCTGCTGTCATCTTTTATGCATCTCTCTGGGTTGCTATGATGCAGCCCATTCTCAATGAAGAACATCAGTTTGGTGCTGGGATGACGCTGCCCAGCCGGGGCATTTTCGCGGGCACTGAGACTCGTTCCACAACTTACAGCAGCACACACTCAATCTGCACTTGAATGAAATCTTTTCATGCCATTAGAAAAGAAATGAAATCTGAATGCCTGCTTGATATTTTTTTTTCTTCCAGACTGCATCACAAAGGAGGGCAGGAACAATGGAGGCATTGGGTTGTTGCAGCCCTCGATTGAGACGTACTGCTGAAACACACAGCATTATTAGAAGGGCAGGCTGTGGTCCAATCTTCTCAGAATGATCCACATAGTTAGCATTACTGATCCCGCTGCTTCCTGATAAGAGTAAATGTCTGGAATTCCAGGCCGCCTACAAAAAGATGCCATGCTAACCAGCAGATATTAGCATCTGTGATGCCACCAAGCTGCGAAAACGGAGGCAGAGAAAGGGTGAACAAGAGAGGCACTCTAGACAGTTATTTGGGCTATCTATAAGAATCCTGCTATGTCATACACTCCCACACTGAGCTAATTAAGCTAAGCATAACCAAGCAATACATTTCAGAGGAGTAACAGAAGAATTTCTGCATATTTAAAGCACAAGTGCAGGACTTTTACATATAAATGAATGTCCGTTCCATTGAAGCCCTTGCCAAACGAGTTCACAGAATGCTAATCAAGCCGATTGCCGCCAGGCTAAGCTCTTTGTATTTCCCAGTATACCAGAGTTGTGGTGTCTGATGTCAGTGGCCATTTTACCATGCTGGCGCACCGGTAAAGCATTTACGTCATCTAGCCAGAGCTAAAGGGGTCAGGAAGGGGGAAGAGACTCTAGCCATGGAGCAGCAGCTAGAAGTATGGCGGAAGCTTCAGCGGAAAATCCTAAGAAGTGTCCAAAAAACGTTTTTTGAAGCTCCAAATAAAAGTGTAAGGGTTTGTCCAGAAAAAAGGATTAAGGTAAAAAAAAAGAAAGCGATGACGGTGAGGACAAACACCCCTGGGGACGGGGGAAGATGCGGCGAGCTCACCTGCAGACATACGTCAGTGTTTGTGTAATAACTCTCTCTCCCAGAAGGGGGAGACAATAGCTCCGCACTCCAGCATTAAGACTATTTGATTAATACACAAACATATTGTTAATGTGACTGTGCTCACTAAATTCACTTTTATAAATTATTAAATCATGACAATCGAAAAGAGGGCTCTTGATCCTTGTGTTTTTGCGTCTACACAACAGGTAGATATTTGCGAGAACTAATAATTTAGTTTTAAGGTGTATGAGAAAAGTAAAATAAGTAAGCCTGGGATGGAGAAATAAAAATTAACTCAAGTTTGGCCACACCAATAGAGCTGGTCTAAGAAGACTAGTCCTACACCAGCCCCAAGTGCAGACTTGTCTGATGGTGCTAGCATGCCTGCTCTGAATGCTAACTAGCTTTTAGACAGCCTGCCTGCGTCTATGAGGGCCTGAACCAGGGGCACCCTGCAATTGACACAGTCAGAACCAGGAAAAATGAGCAAGACAAAAGTCTTTTCAGGCCTGGGCCCATGTATAGACTTGCCCATCCCCCTCTTAAGATGCAAAATGAAAAAGGGAAAAAGAAAGGGAACAAAATTGAGTGACTAATGAAATTAATGGAAGAAAAGGGATTTGTTGGTCTTCATTGCAACAATCAAATAGGACGTTTTTTATTTCTCTGAAGCTGAGTAAATTGGTGTTTGTTTGTGAGCATGTGTATGTGTGTGTATGCATGTGCATGTGTGATAGATGTGTGATTCGGGGATTGGTACATTTGTTGCTTGGTGTTGCTTTGCCACAGGGTGTCCTGACGCAGTATTGATCCTCATCACAGTGGTCTCAAAGCACTTGCCATTATTATTGTGATGCTGCTGCTGAGTTGAGTGGAAACAGAGAAGTTTTATGGAGACAAAAAACAGCCCTGAATGTAAAATAAGACAAACAGATCAATTGAGCAGAGTCTTTTTCTACTGATATCACACACAATTATTACATTTTTCCCCCTTAACCAGTCAATCATAGCCCCCAGCTCTACACAGCACCCTCCCCTATTCTCTCTATACAAACAAACTAAGCT
Organism: Anoplopoma fimbria; assembly: GCF_027596085.1. NCBI lineage: Eukaryota > Metazoa > Chordata > Actinopteri > Perciformes > Anoplopomatidae > Anoplopoma > Anoplopoma fimbria. The sequence goes on from NC_072461.1 coordinate 1,570,452, forward strand.
CAACTGTGCCCCCTAACTCGCGGCCTTTGACATAACCCTCACCCCTGTCCTCTGGTAATGAATTTGTTCACCTTAAACAAGAAGCCAAACAGCAAAACACTGACTCTATGAGATTCTCTTAACATCATCACTTACACTTTTACTTAATGAGCCCTTAAAAAAAGGCAGAATAAAAAAATACAAAATAGAAACTCCAGTAAAAGTATGCAGGGGGAATGTGTAATACCCTCCTCTCTTGCTCTGTGTTGTCTGAGCTGCTGTGAGGTCAAACTAACAAGTGAGACACCACATCCTGGACATCCGTGCTTGGACTCATTTCCAGTCTCTAGCCACCTGAAGATAGTGGAACACTGCCTGCCTTCGCCTCTGGTCTCTGACAGTTATTGTTCCTCAGCAGCCCATAAATCTGCAGCACCGGGATGTTTTCTAAAAGGGGGATCTGGGTCAAAGGTCGGTGAGCCATGTCCTTTGGCCCCCTCACGCCAGATGGCACCTCAAGGTTTCTCAGGCTGTCAAGAGAGCACTCTCTCTCTCTCTCTCTCTCTCTCTCTCTCTCTTCTTCCTACCACCACCCTTCAGTCCCTAACTCAACTTTTGTTGTCGCCCCATGTCTCTCCTACTCCTTTTCTCTCTGACAATTCCACCCATTTTCTCTTCTCACCCTAAGGCAACTGGCCTGCCTCCTCTTCATCCTCTCTCTCTGCATAGATTCCACTTCTTTTCTGTCAGTAGGAGATTCCAGTAAAGGGTAAACAGGAAGGGAAATCTGAGCAGATACTGGGAATGGTTGCAGTCAAATACCTCCAATCATGGTTGGGGAAGCACACTGCGAGCACTGGAATTATCATCCACTAATTACCACATTTTGAAGGATTGTTCATCTTTTCTTTTTTTAACCCCTACTTCAGTTCCCCTTCCTCCCCTCCATTTTGTTTAGCAAATAGCTTTTTATAATCCTCATTGAATTTAATTTTCTGTGTCAAAATGAATAAATTAGCTTGCTTTATTTTGGAATAAACCATTAATACAGGAATGCCTGGTAATTAATTTCCTGTAATTGCCCCACCGGGATTGGTGTCAGTTACACCCACTCTATTGAAATGCTGTATATTAGCTTAAACATGGCTGTTACTGTCCCTCTGTGTTATTTGGGTACCACTTTTGGTAAAAGGAGGAGCGACTTTGGGGCAGGGGAGGACTATCATCAGGTGAGTACCGAGCTGTTTAATATAGTCTAAAATACAAATATACCACTGTCACTAATCTCATACATGACCAAATTAAGTCTAGAGATTATATATATTTCTAAAGAGTGGCAACCAATGTATGTTTTTGTATGTTATCAATTCCACTTGAGCATATAAGATGTAGTTAATACTTGAACCTAAGCCTTAGCCTGGGCTTATAGCAATGCTGCTTTTAGTATTAACTCTTTGTACATAACTCTACCCAAAATGCTTCTTTAGTTGTAATACCCACACCAGACTGTTTAACATTTCTAATTTGTCATTTCCAGCGGACGGATGGGAGAGCAGACTGAATTGCCTTCTCTGGGCTAAGCTCCTTATGTTAACTTGTACATATTGGAGGATTTGTGTGAGCGAACTGAGTGAGTCCAGGTAAAGTAGTCCCACTCCACTGGCTGTGTAAACAAAGGATATGAGCGAGCCGCTGCCTTGTAGCCTCTGCAAGAGTCTGTGGCTCCAACTCTGTACTTTAAGACCTCAGACAGCAGTTTAACATCCTTCTTCCCGGCAGCCTGATTTAGGAGTCTTCTCCAACAGGTTCCCTCCGCACCCAGTGCCCCCATTCAGAGGCAGAGTGCTGCTTTCCTGCGGCGTCAGGGCAAGGTGGCAGAATGTTGGCTGGTAAGTGTGTCACCCTGGTTGAGGTTGGGGCACAGTGGCGCAATGGGAATGTTTCTTTTTCCCCTCCTCCATCTTTCTCTACCGCTTCCCCTCTCTCTCTCCCCATCTCTCCCGCCACAACAGCACACATGAAACCAGGGCATGCCCCCAGTGAACAGCGGAATAGGCAGCTGCCACCAGTGGGCCTGGAAGGGCCTGACTTAAAAAGAAATTCGGAGAAATAGCTGTAACCCAAAAACAGCCTCAGTGAGCCGCAAGCCTGCATCAGTGCCCCTATTTTCCTATTTGAGATGAAGTGATGATAACTGCGGTGAGGGAGGGCAGCGGTTATGGAGCCTGCCAAAAGACAGACAGATCCTTCCCCCAGGTCAGGAACCATGGGGAATGGGCAGGATACTGAATCACGGGGCTACTAAAGGTTCCATTGTCAGTCTTTTTTTATGTCAAAAACACACATTTTCATACACATGTTCTGTGTTTATGCACAAACTCTGCATGCACAAGCTCCCAAACACACAAAAAGACACACATACATTTATGGAATAGATTTTCCAGATATCTTAGGTTCCAGCCGATTGACATACAACTGAAGAAACGTAAGTTTTATAGCCTCTGAAAGAAATAGTTTAAGTAATCAAATACACATTCATTCCACATTCACTATCCATTGTGAAATGGCTGAATAAAGAAAACAAACAGTTGCATCCTTTTAAGAAATATATAGGGAATGTATTGAGGAAATAGACATGAGGTAATCTCCACCAGGGGAAGTAAAGCTTAGAAGGTTTCAAAAAACAAGACAAAAAAATGTGGAAACCAAGCATACTCTGCAAGATCCTCATTCTCTCCACAACTTTGTGGGAGGATTATTCACAGCTGTAAAACTAGACTATATAGCCATCTGCTTTTCTGTCTTGTTACAGGCAAAACGATGGATGCCCCTCAGTAACACAGTTGAAGTAGAGGACAATGTTACTGCCTTGAAGCTGGAGAAATATAATAAACCAGGAATACCATAATGCTAAGTGAAACCAGAGTTATCAGAACGAGAGAAAAACAGCGGTTGGCTACATAGCATTTTTTACACAAGTCTTCTCTGGATAGCGAAAAAAAACTGCCTGAATGACTGCCTTTGTTTAAATTTCCTCTTGCCTCATAGTCACACAAAGACTGCACAATTGTGTTGTACTGAACAGTTGAGGCTCACATGTTGAATTTCATAAAGGTATCTCAGTTTGTGCTGTTACAGCTAAACAAAAAAAGGTGAAAATGTATTCCTCCTAATTGTGCAGTTCACAAACAGACACTAAGATTGATGAGGAGATAATCCATGTAAGATGTGTCTTGTTGGAAGTCTACCCTCGAACAGAGACACTCCATCAGGATTTGAAGTTGAGAAATAAGGTGAGGTCTAAAGTGAATCAATACCTTGGCTGTGGAGTGGTGGCCACCTGCCAAAGAGACTGGCATATCCAATGTGTCTTCTTCTGGACATCAGGGATGAGTGGTGGGTCCCCTTTAAAGCAGAGGATTCCTAAAAGTACATGCCCTCTAAATCAGGGCCAAGTTACCCTGTGCTGTATTTAAGTACATTACGCACATATATTCTTCTGTCACTCTTATCCAACCAACCACAAAAACCACATACAGAATTTTCAATTTGAAATGACAAAAATATACAAATATAATTTGGCTAGACTTTGAAACAAAAGGTTCTAGAAGTCTCGTTTCATATCATTACTTCTGAATGACCTCAGAACAATCTTGGGAACTCTCCTGAAAGTCTGAGACAAATAAATCCAGCATGGCAGAAATCGAGATAAGGAAACAGAGAGCGATAGCGAGAGCAGGAGTGTGAGATCTCTAAGCCATGTTAAAGCGTTCGGGTAGGGCACTGTCATGGCTGTGTGTCTGAGAGGGCTTCAGCCTTTGGCTCTCTGTGCATTTTAACACACCATAAATCACTCTCGGAGCACAGCCCTGCATTACGTGAATGATATATTTTATTTACACTATAGAGGAAAACACACATGGTCCTTATTAATCATCTCCCACCTTTAATAATGAGTCAACTTCCACTCATTCATCATCACTTCCAAAGCCGTGCCTGCAGAGAAACGCAGTGGGGGAAGAGGAAGGAAAAACAAACATAGTCGGCTAACAAGGTGGCTGCTTGAGAAAGAATATGTAAAATGCTTCGAAATGCGATTGTCACATTCTTAAGGCATTAGAAGCCAATACTGTAATGTGTTAGAGCGTGGAGATTTTCAGCCCAGGGGATTTAAGCTATTTAGTTTGTCACTCTTTGAGTGTAAAATACCTAGATGACATGAGAACTTTTCTGCTCCCTGACATGTTTATGCAAGCTCGCTTCAGCACCATTACTCATTCTCACTTGTCTCTCTTAGAAGTCGCCTCTAATGATCGAGCAGAAGCATAACCATAGCCCTATGACATGGGTGTCATAGAAATCTGCTACATTTGCCAATGTGGCTGTATTACTGTCAAAGCTCATCAAAATGAGGCATTTAAAATCTCAACATTTCTCCACCCCCTCACACACTAGAAAAGATGTGCACTTAATGATAGCCGATTTCCTGTCTTTGTGCTTAAAATAGAATTTGCCTTGCTATTAGAACTCAAGTCAGATACAGTGAAACATTTTGGAGTGATTCCTCCTGTTTGAAACGATTTTGAAAGCAATCCGTCTTAACAGCAGCCTCAGAAAGTTGTACTTGACTATGTTAAGAGTCTTTGGAACTATTCCAAGTCACACAAGAGAGGGCAAGAAAGCTGTTGAAAACATCTCCACTGGGCTCTGCTTTTGGAAATATAATATGACACTGAGATATAAATGACAGCAGACAACTGTAACTAAATTCTTATATGAAGGAACATAAAGGCTTTGCCATGTGAGCAGCTGGAGAAAAAACAGTGACAACACATAGCTACTGCAGGATTATTGATGTTTAAGGATTGTTGGCATGCTATAATTCTGGAAGTAAAAACAGAACCAGACATCAACTAACTTCAGAAACAGATGCAAAACAAAATGAGACAATCGTAGACATTAACATGGTTTGTATGGTGCGTTCTCCCATAATGTTAATCCTTATTTGAAGCCACACAACAGACAGATTGTTTGTATATGTGTGTGGGCTTTGTTTCTATCTGACATATTGTGTATGTATGTGTTTTTGTTCATAACCATAATTTATGAAATACCTGTTAGTATTTTTTACTTACTGTTTTATCTAATGTTCCAGTTTCATGTAAAGCCCACTGTGATAATCACTAACCATTTATTTTGTCTTTCTTAGTTTCTTTGTTTCCCTCTGCAGACAAAAGCTGAAATATCTTACTGTAAATGTGTAGGCAGTGATGGCTCTGAAATTGTGTAAATATCAGTAAAAAAATATTGGAAAGCAAGAAATAGTTTCTTTGCATTATTTTTAGTCTGTCATTCGGTAATGGCTTAGATCTTCTCAACATTGAGTCTATGTTTGCGCTTAATGAACCAAGAAGAAGGTCATTACAAAATAGCAATAGCAATTTTTTGAGAGTGCTATAGCTATCATAAAGGGAGTGGGAAAGTAATAGAAAAAAGATTTAACACTGGGTCCTGCTAATGTGTGCGAAAGAGGTTAACTGCTGTGTTTAGTAACAAGCAAATGCTGCTTCTCCCATTAAAGGTGGTGGACTTTTTTTTTTATTGTTTTGCTTTAGTGAATCGTCACAGCTTGGCACTGGCTATATAGCATCAATAAACATAATTTTATGAAGCATATAAGCAATAGCCGGTTTAGAGATTTAAATGATTTTGTATATAGCACTAAGATATAAAACCACAAAATAACTCTGTGTCGTAGAGTTGTTTGATGTGTCGTAGTTACCATCCAGTATTCCTGCATGTCTTTTGTAAAAAAGTTAATTGCCACATGTCAACCCAATTTTGCCGTACAAAAAAACACGTATCTTTTTGGCCCAATCTCATTCTCACCCCCTAGTGATACAGATTCAATAATTACTTCTAACAAATTCTTGTTCTTCTCTCACCTTCTTTTTTGTATTCCCTGACATTTTCACTCCCTTTTCGAACGAATGATATATCGAAATCTATGAGCCCATAATCCTATTAATAAAGCTCTCTTGTCCGTGTTACATTTATTTTCCCCCTAATCTCCTTCTCTTCCACTTTTCACTGCTCTCTCTCTTTCGCCCACTCTCACACTAAGCATCCCTCTCTTTGTCCCTTGGCTGACCCCTGTGAACATTTTCCCCTCGAAAGCCAAGAGAAAGATTTTGATTTATACCAAATATAATGCCTGTTGTGGGATTCACACTTAACAAGGTGATGGCATGATCAAGGATGGTTTAGGCTGACTGCCAAAGCCAGCCATCTTCACTTGGTCCGGGAGGTATCCCTGCACTGTGGTGCATGCTGACATGTTGTTATACCACTGCTTCTGTTGTATTAAAAGTACAGCACACACACACAAATGCAGTGACGTAGCTAAAAAGAAAAACATTCTGCCACTTCTCTGTTTCTGAAATCAACAAATTAATACAATGTGCTAATAATTTTAATATTCTTTACTCAAAAATGCTACGATAATTTGAAGCAGACATGTAAGAATTACAGTTTATCCTGGTGTCCACATGTGTGTCTGTATCTTTTCTCACAAGATTAAGTATGGTGGCTCCATACATATATAATCCTGATGAAAATCCTTGTCATGCAAGTGCTCCAGAAATGGTTTATGGTGCTGACCATAAGAACCACAGCACTGCCATCCTCATGGGGTGACCAATCCAGCCGGCACAGAGGATGCTCACATCTGCAGTCAGACCTTCATCCCTAGTCAGCATTAAATCCATCAGTTCCACAGCCAAATTCAAATGATTCAATCCCATACTGACTTCCAAAGCCTTGCAATTCGTTCTCAAAATCCTCTCCATTCCTCCCAGCAAACGGGTTGTGAAACAATGGGGATCTCACAAGGCCTTGGCTGGATCTTCAGCAAGCATACACTACAACATCAAATCAGTCTTTGCCTAATAGATGGACTGATTAGACATGCAGAAAGAAAGTACATTGCATTACTATTCAGCTTTTTAAACTACAGGAAAGAAGGAAATATGGTTGCTCTTCAAATGCATCTAAAAGATGGAGTGAGGGTTACAGAGAAGAAAGAGGAACAGGAGAAGAGGGATATTTTAGAGCAAATTTGATTATCTTTTTCAAACTGTTCCATGATAAAGAAGGCAAAGACTTTTGATTTTTTTCACAACTACATGTCTGTGCATTTATTGCATGATATGCCATAGAAGCTGACTCTAGAGATATCATTCACTAAATCAGCACAAAGGGGTTTGAAAGCATGTCATATGAACTGTTGACACAATGTTGAGTTTCATAAAAAGTATCTAAAGTAATGAGATGTTTGTTTTTTCTCATCAAATGCAATGAGGGGTAACAGTCCCAGAGGCTGCATAAACTACCCCTGTACATGTCTTAACCACAGGAACACAGCAATGTTTATTTTCATATTTCAGACCCAAGGAATACAATAATTGAAGGAAACATTCTGAGTTGTTAAACTCTCCAGCGGACCCCGGGTTGCAGATTTGTCAGCAGGCGTGCTGGACAATAAAAGTGAAGCAATGATGGAGTAAGTGAAAAGTTTAATGTGGCTCTCACTCGGCTGCATAATGTGTCGTGACCGATGAAACATTTCCCAATGGTTCACACGGCTTTCTGTCAGCGCTGATGTAAAAGCCCTGGAGGCAGGGACCTGGGTCTGCCCTTTAAACTGGCGCCTCACTCTTTCAATTTGGTCCTCACCACAAAATAAAAAAAAGCAGGACAGAACAGAGACAGAGAACAAGGGGAGTATAGAACAAATACAAAAGTGTATCCCTAAGTTTAGTTTTCATGATAAATGAGGATCAAGGGGTGAAATGAGCAAAAATTATGTTAAAACACTACATCATGGTAATCTCAATTCATATAATGTAGATATGTGAGCTGTGTGAAAAATAAATCTCTGTTAGAATATACAAACTATGTGGGCTGGTTCATTGAACTTAATGTACAAATATATTAAAATAAAACTCCTTAAAGTATTCTAAAAAATAATGAAATTAGATTTAAAGCTGAGAAAATGAGCACTATTTCACACTGATTTCACTTAATAAGGATACGAATAACATGCCTTGAAATACATTTTTTAATGTGTAAATATACTGAGGAGTAGCCTTATTATTTATTCTGCTCATGACATACATAGGACCAATGTGGTCCATTCATTTCAAACTTTGTTTTTGTGTGGCAGTCTTTATCCTCCACCTGTTCAATATATCTCAAATGAACAAGTAATTTCAGAATATTAGTACATTGGCTCCATGGCACATAATTGACTCATTGTTATATTCATGAAAAGTGAACGGATGTCACAGCCACAAAGGAGGATAGAGATGCTTTACATGAAAATCTAATAGGCAATTTACATTTAAATTTCTACTGTCTCTCTTATGGGTGGATTTAAAAGAGCAAGGGCCTGCTTTTAATGCCTCCATGCTGTCTCCATACCACCTCTTCATCTCCTCCCCTTCTGCAGCAACCCTTTTCAACCCCCTGTGTCTCCCACAAGGGCTTTCATCCTCACCTTTAAGGGTACCCAATCAACCGAGGGCTTGGCATAGCTTCCATGGTGATCGCACAGAGGCAACCTGAACCCCAAACAAAAGCCGTTCATTAAAATATATCCAGCAGAAAGGGGTTCAAACTACTACATTAGCCTCTCTGCTAACACACGGCAGAGATCAAACCACAGGTATACAACAGAGAGAGGTAGGCGCCTTATTCTGAAAAACCTGAGACCTCCAGCAATGAGACTGACAAGGCTCACACGGCCTCTGCAGTCAGCGGCTAGACAGACTGGTCTTTTGGGTCAGAACATTAATGAAGATGTTAGGTGAATGAGCATCTGTTCAGAACAATGAGTGGGTGGCCAGATGTGGCCTTTGATGGTTTGCCTGTGTCACAGTCAAACAAGTCCCAGTCCCCTTTATTAATATGGCTGCTAAGGATAGTGGCTCACCTCAGCCTGTAGCCGTTCCAGTGAATTCTGGTTTTTTTTCTCAGTGCCAGCATGTTAAAAAGGCCAGTGTGTAGGATAAAGGTATGGCTGTCAGGGGATATTAGATGATGATATATCAGGGTGTCAAAAATAGATGTTTCAGATGACAGTGTGGCTCACTAAACTTTCCAAACACTCAAGTTTAAATGGCAAGTTCACGTAAAGGTAAACAGATATACATTTCAAAACCCTTTTATTTGCTTTATTGTAAAGTATCTTTTTGTGCCCTAATACATTTACACTGCACACATGAAAGCTTTGTAACACAATGTCACTACCATGATCTTGAACGATGCTAATTGTTTCAATATTTTAATTTTAATCAAGGTTGTTTCATCAGACATTGTCTGATATGCTAAACAAATGATAATCCAGAGGAAAGAGGCAATACTTTTTTCAAATAATGCAAATGATAATGGATTAGTGTCTTAATTTAATGCAACAACTATAGTTCTCGCTATGGATTAATTTCTTCCTTTGTGGACCTAGAATGGAGGGTGAAAAGCTAATCCAACTTTACTGCATAAAGAATTATACACCTTATGTGCATCATATTATATATAAATATATATATTTATATATATAATCATCTATAGAAGTAATAAACCATGGAATATGGATAGCATATACTCTAACAATACACTTCAGCAGGGAAGATATATGGTGGTGTGATTTACAGTACAAAGTACACTCATAAATTTTCGGAATATTTAACGAGTTAAACATTGCACGGAGCGATGCACTGGAGCTATAATCTCTGTGGTTGTCACTTTAAAGGATAATAGTGACTATGGCATGGCATTATGAACATCTGACGCCTCTTGGACATGATCTGCCTCATGGAGACACTGTGCACTGTATCATCCCCATTCTTAATAAAAGACGATGGCGCCTTCTAAGCATAAGGAAAGTTATGGAAAATATCTCATACCCAAGGACACAGTGCCAGATGTTCTAAGACTTATGGGAGCAATCATAGGTGGCCAAGGCTCTGGTGTGGGCCTTATTAAGTTAGGCTGCAACCAAGCACCTTCAACTTATTAAGCTGTCAAGAGTTGCAATGATTAAAACCAAAGAAAGGTCAGTCCCAGACCTTCAGCATTGTGCAGACCCTGATATTTGCTTTTAGGCCCCAGACCTAATGAAGACGTTTTACTTGATACATGCAAGGAAGGACTAAAATAAATAGTTCTTTTGTGGCACCTTTTTTCAAGTTCCCTTATTCATCCTAGATGGCTTGTAAAAATGTCCAATATTAGTATTTTTTCTTTCCCCGCAACTCTATCCGTCTTCTCTTCTTACTCCCTTTTCCATCCATATAGACTCCTTTGAAATTAATTTAATCCATGACAAAGAAGCAGATAAATAGGGAGAGATAGAGAGTAAAAGAAGAGGAGAATAAGTGAGAAAATCTGAACCATGGGTAACTGCGTGCTGTTTTGCACTATCCTAGTCTCTCTATTCAGCAGTTTTGCATAATATCAGCATGTGTGGGGATCAAAGGGAGTAGGTTAATGGGAAAGGGGCTTGGGGATAATTACAGGGAGGGGACAGGTCGGGGAGTGGTGGGTCCAGGTGGGGCCAACCCTTCTAATATGCCCACGTTACGCTGACGTTAGGATTCCAATGTCTACTGTCGGGGATTTAAAAAGAAGGAACAAAAAAAAAAAAAAAAAAAAAAAAAAAAAAATCTCTGGGAGTTTATTGAGAGCTTTCATGGGAGTCTGTTCAGAAGCTAGGAGACAGTGGACGCTCACAGATTTACTCTCTTGTTGTGGTTGATGATGCCATCCGAATAGTTGCAGATGCTGGGGGAAGGTGTGGTTGAGAAAGGAGAGGAGAGGAGAGACAGGGTCCCCTTGAGGAGTAGGGTTCAGGGATTACAGCCCCTGGGCGGAGAATCAATCATTGCGGAGCAGGGTGGGGTGAATCAGGGGATATAGTATGTAGTGGAGATGGGGATGCTGTAATGATGTCATCTTCAACAAGCACCACTCAGTCACACCATTTCAATTTTAGTCCTCAAGGAGAGATTTGGTGTGTCAACTCTGTCATTCTGATCTCTTCCACGTGTGGACATCTCCCTGTCTCTTTCTCTATACAGTATACGTATCTGCAACAGCTATATCCACCTGCCCGAGTAGATATAATGTGACAGTGCCAGTGGCCAGACTATTAATGTAGAGGCCTAATTTTGACATGCCTTTGACACCCTGTTAAATCTGTATCATTAGCGGGGATACAGGGATGAGGCTATAAATGATGGAGAGAGGGCAGTGGGAGAGAAATAAATGAAAAAGGACGATAGGGCAGAAAAAAGTGAATGTGTTTGAGTTCAAAGCATGCCCCTGACTTCAGAGGGGGAAAGGGGGGAGGGAAGGAGAGCTATCTGTCTGTTTAGGTAGCGCACTTCAGGACAACCTGTGAGAGGTAAATTGTAAATGACATATGTAAAACCGATGGGTCAGATAAAGTTCTGTTTTGTCTCTGAGGGTTTAAAGGACACTAGTTAGCTAATTGACGCAGCAAAGATGGTTTAGTACATTAGAGCACGTACATTATTGTGATGTTTTATTTTACAGAGGTGTGCAGGGTTTGTTAGCACCTACTAAAACCTTAAAAACAAACTCAACAAAACTGACAAAAACCTGTATCTATTGCCTCTACACAGCTCTCAACATGGCGACGGCTGAGCCAGCGGGCTTGCAGTTGATGGGGCTCGAAAAGCAGAACTTTGTCAACCTGGGGGGTCGTGAGTTTGCCACTGGAGCACGCTATCATGCACTAAAAGCATGCACGGCTATTTCAACAAAGAACAAAGAAACTCGAATTTCAATACGCGCAAAAGGAGAATGACTTTATTCTCTGCTCAGGTAGAAATGACTGCACTGTATCTTTACATTTGAAATAGTGTTGATGCTATATAAGTGCTCAGAATGGCATAAAGAGAACCTTTAAGTGCACTTTATTAATATGTATTAACATGGTGAAAGATACTATGAAAAAACATTGAAGATAAGTGGCCTGTTATTGAAGGGACAATTTAGTTTGTTTTGTTTCGAATTATAATGTTCAAAAGATTTACTGGAAGAGTTTTTGTATTTTTATATGTTTAAAGTCTTTTTTTAAAGTTACAAAACTTCAAGGGCATTTTAGTGACACAAGGCTACCGGCAGAGCCACAGGTCTGAGATCAGCCTTTCCTACCAGTACCGTTACCATGGCCGTAATTACCTCAATGACAGACCTAGCCTCAAATCTGCTCCTGGGACCAACATCCTGATCTACACCTACCATGACTGCTGGCAAAATCTGTTTCAAACCTGCCCACCTGTCCGAGCTTTAGGCCCCCCCAACGGTTTTAGTCATGTCAGTCAGTCTAAACTCATTACCATATGTCCTCTAAACCTGAGACATCAGAGTGTGATGACTGTCTCAGTCGACCAGAAGACTGGAGGCTAAATGAGAGCTGTCTGCATTAGAAAAACATGTTCCAACCTCTTGTCTCTCCGATGCCCTCTGTGGAATCCATGCCCTAAATAGCAATGTTTTACCTGGGGCCTCGTCCTCCCTCTTATACCACCATACCGGTATCCCAATAGGCAACAGAAAGTGTTTAAAATACCTAGGTGAGGGGCTGATCATTTGCACTTTTCCAATGAGAAAAAAAAGTTCAAATCACAGAAGTCAAATTGAACAAACTTAAAATGCAGACAATGAACATAGACGTATGCACGGAAAGAAACTAGTCAACACAGTTTATCCTTACAAAACTGAATGTTTAGCTGTTCTTGCTTAGAGCTTACAGTATGCTGACTGTGCAGTGATTCAATTCAAAGATTTCTGGCAGGAAAAAAAAAGACTTATACAGCCTGTAGCTATCCCAACAGGAGCAGAAAGTGAATAACAATGTGCTACTGAGAGCATCTTTAGCATCTCATCTATACTGCTGGCTAGCATTGTGTTTGGCTGTCTTCTCTCCTGCGTCGCAGTTCACTGATCCTAAGGAAAGAAAAAATCTTATCTGCCTATCTTTGTGATCAGTTACATGCTCATTATGTTGGATCCATCAACATTTTGAAAGCTTGAACACTCTCTTTTTTTCCCTAATAGTTCCCAGGATACACTCAACTGCAGTTGAAAGCTCCAGTTACCTGAAACAAATTGCCTCAAGAAATCTGAACCGCTGCTCGTCTGCAAACGTAACGAGAGAGACATACAAGAGCTTCAAAACATCTACGCACACAATACTCCTGTGTTTTCAGTCTTTTTTGAATTGTCCGCTTAAAAAAAGAAATAAATAAAGAATAAAAAAGGAACCTTGTAGTCTGTGTGTGCATTCACGTGGAGTTCGCGCTTTGGGCAAAACGCTGTGTTTCACCACATCCCCCCCACATTCCCGTAGTATAAAAAGAGCTTTGACACAGCGGTAAGATAGAGTTTCACAGTGTGTTTGACTGAATGTAATATGTTAAGATGTTACCAACATGGTTTCCATTACAGTAGAATAACAGATTCACATTTTGTAGAGATAAGCACTGAGGGGGCGTTCGGAGCATAGCCTGCTGTGACATACTGAGTATTTATGTCGACTGATGATGGGGGACAAAGGAAAAAATCAACACGGGTAAGGAAGGCCTCGTGAAAGATATACGAGCAAACCCGAAATAAAGTATTGACAGGAAAAAGAGGAGCTTTGGGGTGCATATACATTAGCACAAAAGAACCCCTGAATGGACTTAATCCCATTTTTGAATCCCGAGGCAACAAAACAACACACAAGCAGACCACCCTGTTATGCCATACCAATGTGATAAAGGTATCTTAACTGCTTTTCCCAGTTTTTCTCTCTATCTCTCACTTTCTCTCTCTCTCTCTCTCTCTCTCTCTCTCTCTCTCTCTCTCTCTCTCTCTCTGGCCCTTTGGCCTGTGCCATTTGAGGGCTTATCAAAGGCTGCAAGGCCCAGGTTGGGTTTGGCTGCAGACTGCTCCCCACTGGGATAAGAAGATGGAGGGCTTCTGCCAAGACCACTGCTAACATCGACCCAGAGCGCCTGTGCACACAAAGATGTCTCAATCTGAAAGACACCAACACACGAACAACGGCACACACAGAAACGCATGTTTTCTTTAACATGTAAGAATGAAATACAAATAAGAGGTCCGGCAGAAGATGATCAAAACCAATAGTTTATTCAAGGTTTAGGGATTTATTTAGGTAACAATGTGAAACTACTCAATGTTTTACAACTGAGTGTATTAAATCTTGTCCATTTTGGCTGTATGGCCTTGAGGATTTGTCAGGAAACAGAAAATGTATCATCATCTTTTTCCAAGAATACATATTTTGTGTAGCATCAAATTCAATTGGTCAAACCATATTCTCCAAGGTTGTTACAAAGGTTTGGCAGATATATCCTCTGCTGGAGAGAAAAGCATAGCAGAACAAAACAGATAACAACAATAAATTACGGAGTCTGTAAGTATTTGGCCAGTGACACATGTTCTGTTGTTTTGACTTGGTAATCTAGCACACTGGTATTGAGATGAAGCAATGACATTGACTTCCAGCTTTAATTTGAGGATGTTTACATCGACATCAGCTGGAATGTGTGGGAATCAATGACTGTCTGAAATCTATAAGAGACAGAAGTCAGCATATCCTACATGGTTCATCTGATGCAAGTGTAAAAACCTTGAGATTAAACACCAAAATCGGCATGCTAACTGCATTTCCATTGTTTCTTGTTAAATCCAAGTTGGAATACAAAGCCAAAACAGCCAAAAATGTTTGTGCACAAATAAGGGACTGCATTGTAAATGCACTTAAAACCTTAAGTTGAGGTAATAAAAAGAGATTTCAAAGTTCATCATAAGTTCAACATTGGTACTCTAGCAGAAAGATGTGGGGGTAAAATAAAGATCCATTCCTTTTCCTCACTCCCCTTTCTTTCCAGGCACCTTCTTTCCTTCCTGACTCCACTCATTCTCTTCCTCCACCTCCACCTCCCCTGAACTTCCTTGCTACTAGGTATTGCTAAAATGATTAGCTGCCAGCATCAGCCCCTGGCCAAATCAGCTTTGAACTGGTCAGGGCAGACTTATCACATGACAGCCAGTCCCCCAGCTGGCCTTGCGCTGTGCGTTGGCAGGTGAGACCTGCATTACTGCTTGCATAATTCCCCAGATGGGTGCGATGAGTTCACAGCAGCTTTAGCAGGAACCAAATTGTGGGGATTGCTGACATATAATCGTTTTAGAGGGGGTGAGAGTGTGAGTGTGAGTGTGCGTGTGTGTGTGTGTGTGTGTGTGTGTGTGTGTGTGTGTGTGTGTGTGTGTGTGTGAGCGAGTGGAGGCAGCCTCAATACAAATTGTGCTGTTCTTCGAATTCCCCCACACACACACACACACACACACACACACACACACACACACACACACACACACACACCGTGTATTGCATATACATACAAACCCATGAAGTGAATGATATACTCTTGAACCCCAGATGCATACACACACCCACACACACACATATACACAGAGGTGAAGAAGACAGAACGAGGTCAAACACAGAGGCAATAAAAGCGGTGGTGTCCGACTGTTGATCTCATCCTGGGTTCATCACTTTAAACAGGCTGAAACAGCAGGAGAAGGATCTGCTGCCGAGCAGAGACCTTCCCAATTAGGATGAGTCATGCACAATGGCAGGGCCCTACACACACACACACACACACACACTTTGGCCCTCGCTCTGGGAGACAGCCTGTCCTATCAGAGTTGAGCATGGCCCCGGCAGCTGAGAGTGCGATGATAAGGAGAGGATGGTTGGAGGGGAGGCGGGGGGGAAAAGGAAGAGTATGATGGTAGATGTTACTCCATGTTCCCCCCACCACCACCCACCCTCACTTCTTTATTTTTTCCACCTTTATTTTTGCACGCGGCTGTTTCTGTGGTCTAACACAAGGCTTCGACCGCAGACACCCACTCCCAGTGGGACGGCTGAACTGAGCAGCAACCTCACAGCCTGGTCTGATGTGTCAATACGCAGAATCACCACGAACTAATAACCTTCTCGTACTCTGTCTCTTCTTTGCCCCTCCTCGGCTCTGCAGCCCAAACACCCCTAGAGCGGCAGTCGGCCGCGCTCTGCTCCTGGAATCACGTGTACCTTTTCTTTCTCTTTCCACATTCTTTGACAGCTCCTCTACAGTAGGTAACATAAACTGGAGAGAAGGGGAAAGACAGGGGAATAGTTGAATTTGGTGTACAGAGTAACGACGTGTTTTCCTTTTAAAAGAGAAGAAGAAAATGATAAGCACCGGGGTTGTAACTGTAGACGAATTTTCACTGTTGAGGTCTGAAATCAAGTACTCCAACCCTAATCAAATATTTCACGACTTCAAAGCTTGTAATATGTGGAGGAAATGTTCAAACTCCATCCCGTCTCTACTTAGATTTTGCCTTTCCAGCCCCTAATGCTCAGTGTCACCTCAGCCTATGAGTGTGTGAGTCTTGTTTTGGTCTGCTGTCAGAACGAGTCTCCTGCTGAATAGACATATTCGTAGTGGCATATTATAGGCCTGGGGGGTCTTAGAGTGGAGGAAGTCCCTTTCAGTATTTAACCACCATTTTCATATTAAATGCACCCTCCCTCCTGTCCTTCTCCTCCTCCTCTCTCTCTCTCTCTCTCTCTCTTTCTCTCTCTCTCACGCACACACTTTCACACCCATAGAATTGCGCACACACCTGATTCTGACAATCATAGTGCCACTACTGATCTGCAGTCCGTTGAGGTCACGGCAGAATGACAGCTGTCACAGAGTCCCCATTACCCCCACGCAGGAGGGAATTAAAGACAAACAAACCTGCGGCCATAGGAAGAGGAGTTGAAATTGTGTGTGTGTTCACTTTGTATGTCCTTGTGTCCCTGTAGTAGAGTTACAGTGTGAGTAGAGGGGATGCCATCATTCTCTTATGTTTGAGGGAAGTAATAAGGGGAGAACTCTGCTGTTTTTCCATTTCCTCTCATATCTTTTTTTTTCTAGCATGATCGGTGCTGTAAAACTACTCCCATGAAGTATCAAGTGCCTTTTGTCTGTGTATGATTTAAAGGAAATGGCGTCGGCATATGACAAAATGTGCAGTCTAACGCTGGTGCAAAATTTCTGAATCATTTTAATGGGTTTTATTGAGCTATCGAACACTACATGTAAGCGGAGCTATGCTGAATAAAACTCTAAGAGGAAAAATAATTTGCTTCATTTCACTTTCTACTAATAAAAGATCGCTCAAATTCAACATGATACTGTCACCAATGGACCATAACAAACCTTGTCCCAATTCTTCATCATATGAATCCTAAAATCACTCTGTTCCTCTGGCATTTACACTAGAAGTTTACTACGTGATTAATCCTTCCCGGAGATATCACCTTGAGTTTGTGACTCAATGCTAACAGCGAAGTCACTCTGTAGCTTACATGTGTTCCACATTGTTTAGCATGCAGCCCAGACACAGTGCCACCGTGGCTTTTAACCCCTGCTGGGGGGTTTAGTTGGTCTGCAGCCCCCTCCAGGGAGACCATCTCTCTAATAGTAATTTAAGTGTAAAATCTGGTCCCTGGGAAAAAGGTCATTGAATCTGCATAAGCCCCTTGAGCCAGGCTTAGGACCCTGTCGGGTCGGCCTTGAAGAGGAGGGACGCAGATAGAGACAAGCTCCCCTATCCTACTTTCTTTCCATCTCTCTCTATCACTCCTTCACTATGAAAAACCCCCATTTCCCTTTTCAGCCCCCCTCCCATGCAAGTCCCTTGGCTCTCCAGTTCCACTTGGTGCTTGATCTGTGTCTGTGAACAATAGTCAGAGATGCAATGGGGGTGGGGCCAGGGGGAGACAGGATGAGAGCCTTGGTTGTTCTTCCTCGACTGCCCTCTGCATCCTAAGAGGGGACTCAACACCGAGACGATCAATACTTTAGTCATGAGTACTTCCCAAAAGCATGACATACACGCCAACATCCTTGTTCCCCGCACGTCCAAACATAAAAACTCACACATACAAGTACATCCACACTGACTGGATCATCTTATCCTCATGTAATGAATCCAGCCTATTTGCTGGCAGATGGGGAAAGTGCAGCTAAAACAAAACAATGTCAGTCATCTGTGGCACCGCATATTAGAGAGGAACTGCTGCTCAAACTGCAAGAGTATAAGCATATGTTGTTTTGTCTTTTTGATTAGGGTTAGTCTTCTTTCACTGTGTTGCTCTACTTCAACTGCTGTGAGACGCTGAGGGGGAGCTTTACTGTCAACAGATGGCAAAATTAGCTCAGGGCAAATCACTTTGTGGTTCTTATCTACTAGTAAATATAAAGGCATGTAGAATGAAATGCAGTATCTGCAAATTAAACACCATACACTTTAACAGCTTGTATAGAGTTACAGATTTGCTCATGTAATTATCCACTTGTGGCACTAAGCAGAGAAAGCTCAAACACTCGCAAAATAAATACATCGTAGCATTGCTTAGGCTGATTAACCACATTCTTACTGAAGTAGAATGGAATCGCAGAAAAACAAAATGCCTTTTAATTAAAAATAAACATAAACACTCCTTTTTAGAGAGAGCCAGCAAGCGAGAGAGACAGACATGAAGAAATAGGGAAAGTGAGGAAAATATTAGGGGTGCTGTTTCAGGAGGAAGGCAGTTAAGTTGAACCTTGAGTATGAACTATCGTCACACTTCAGAGTTTCCGTCCATGCATGCAACACTTTTAAGAACTATGATAATCGTTAGGGCAGGGAGTGTCCGGATGGTGTTTTTAAAATCAAAATAGTGTCAAGCTTCATTTCCTCCTCCGCTGCCACTTAACAAAGAAGTATTTTGAAGCCATACAGGAGGCAGCCATGACAGTCCATCCCTGGAGCATTTCCCCCATATTTGAAAACATGTGGGAATGCTTTCTCTCAAACATAAAAGGATCAAGACTCCCTATATTCTAAAGGGAAACAGAGCTGCCTTGGCACAGTGTTAATTTTAACAACTTCTCCCTTTATTTGGTACAGCATTAACCTTGAGGCCGCTGGACCCCTTTTGAAGTGCTCGCTGCCTAGCATGAGAGTATCCAGAGTGAGGTCAGTAAGTCTGTTATTAAGAGTTATTAATGGATAGTGGGCTCTGACTTTGAGTTATGACCCTAACGTTTTTGCAGAACTCAGTTCAATAAACGATATAAATAATCGGTTGAGCATGGCAGAGCACTAACTTGTAAGCAGTACTAGGCAAGTATTGGCCAGGAAAGTGATTCAATAAATGAAGTTTCGATGCAAGATTTAAAGACAGAGACAGTGCCATGAGACCTCATCCTAACTGCAAGTTTGTTCCAGAGCCTGGCTGCCAGTACTGCAAAAAACATAAGACCTAAACTGACAAACCTGAGGTCTCTGAGCACATAGGTAGTTAAAAGTTAGAGCTCAGATTAGACACATACCACATCTTTTCAGTGCACACCAAAGCATACAAACAACAAAATAATACAATACAACATAAAGGAAAACATGTACTAGGTCACTGAGGTTTTTCCAGTTAATACTTAGTATGCTATGATTATCACACCTTTCTCCACATGCTCTTTGAAAATAAATAGAGTTTTGGACAAGAACCGCAGTACACAGAGAAGGATAAACATTCTCCACCACCCAGAACCGGAGGGAAAAGTCAATGTGGGTGAGATCAATGCGACATTTGTAATGGATGACGATGGATCACTAGTTTAATATTACACCAGTGGCGTTGTTGGCCTTACGATATGTCAGACGAATAAATGTTAACTTGTTATCTGTTCCTTAAAGAACACTGCCATTGTTTGTCTTCTCTCCCTCCAGCCAAACCCCGCCATTGATTGTGCCTTTATTGAATGCTCAAACACCGCATTCAACGATTGATCACTCCCAATTAAATGTGCACTGGATGTTTCCTTTCATAACAACATCCATGAATACCGCATGCTCATGAATACCTTTTTCACAGAATAATTGATAGAACACAGCACAGAATGTTGTGATGTTACAAGCTAAAGGCAACCCCAGCTTTTAAAATTAATTTGGGATTTGATTTAGGTGTAATTTTTTCCTCCTCTATCTCCTTCTGTCTGCCTTTCTCTTTTTTTACTTTATCTTTAATTCTGTGCTGTTGTTGGCTTGACCTCTGCTCCCCACCCCTGACCCTTGACCCTGAGACATCTGACCAGTCACCACTCTGGGGGAACCAAATTAATAGAAGCGTTGCTCGTTAATTGCATAAGGGGCCAGCTAAGAGATTCATCACCTCAGTCATTGCCATTGCTTTACTTTGACCCCCCCTTCTTTGGTTTTCCAGAGGGCATTTGGGGGCAGGCCCAGCTGTGCTTTTCCTATAACCACCCCTGTGTTTGCTGTGTAATTATTCAGCATCAGCCCTTATTAATCAAGTCGATGCCCTTACGTTTTAAATGGAAATTGCGGGGATTAATACAAGCATTCATTTTGTCCAGGAAATCTTGATGGCTTTAGCCCACTAATCGAATTGGAATAAAGAGGCCGGGGCAATGGGAGGGACTTGATTGAATTAAGGGAGAAGCAAAAGCACACATTATACTGTATCCACCAGCAGGGTCCTGAGCCTGACGCTAACATACGCACACAAACACAAAGGTCGCAGAGCATGGCCCACCATGACACGTTGATGAGTCATAAGTGCATCATGCATAAAAGTATAATTTGGCCTGATTAGGATTGACAAATAATAATATAAATGTGCTGATTGCTGGGGTTTTCAAGAAGTAACAACGTACATTTTGGGCATTTATCTGCACTCAAAATTTCATGTTACCTTGTTTTTCTTGCCGCACACATTTGCAGTCGTATATTTGTGCATGCACACTCTCATGTGTGTTCATGTGCTGCGACTAATGTCGAGGATGCCTGCAACACTTGCAGATGCACTTGCACATGACACAAGTGCAAACTCACACACATACACACAATAAAACACGCACATGCATCATCATATCCATATCCCCACTCATATACTCATAAATAAATAACAAAAACATGTTCCTGTATTATATATGTACTCAGTCTTTCTGCCATTAGGTTACACTCAGTCCCTCTGTCTCTCTCCCTCTCTCTCTCACTTTGTTGCAGCTCTCGGGTCAGCTCAGACTGCTGAGATTCTGACCATGATGCCAATTATCCACCAGCTTCACTGCTGGATACATGACACCCAACCCTGCACAGTGCAATACAGCTTCTACCCAAGCGCATGCACACACACAAACAAATACAGACAATCCACAAATACATGCATATGTATATAAATGTGAATATAACTAAGTGACACTGAGGGCAGAGAAAAAAACATACTAGAACATCTTTAAAAGCACTTAAACATAGAGCATGCACCAAAGTAAAGCAGTTAATTATTTTAAAAATGTTTCGCCAGCTTTATACATACATGTGGATAACGGATTATAACCATGGAGAAAACATCAAAAAACATCAGTTTAATCGGGACTGTATACGTTAACATGTTGCCACATCTTTAGTATCAAATCCTCTGTCCGATACAACAAATCCACCTTTTCTCTCCCTTTCTACCATTCCACCATCCCTCTTTTAACCATGCCCTGACTCCCCGCAACCCAGATTGACAGACAGATTAGATTGGACACAGTTGACAGCGGTGGAAGCAATCACATCCGGTGTTTGGCAGAGGTTTTGTTTGTGTAAAATGACACACAGGCCTGGATCTCTCTCCCCCCTCTCTCCCTCTCTTCATAAGATACGCCATTGGCACAATCTCACAGGGCGATTACTATCAGGCCTGGTGGAGGTGTTCCAACATGTCATTTGTCTGTCATTTGTTTGTCAACCGACGACAGCTCCATGTCTCTCCAGTGTATTTGTATAGATGTGTGTGTGTGTGTGTGTGTGTGTGTGTGTGTGTGTGTGTGTGTGTGTGTGTTTGTGTGTGTTTTCGTGTGCATGTGCACACTGGTGAAAATGCACATTGTTGTAGATTTACTCTCCTTTTTCCTCCCTCCAGCACCTCTCCTTCAGGTATCGTCTTCTCTATTTGATATGGCAGTGACATTTTTTGACAGCATGTAGATAGATAAGATTTGTTGCGCCTATGAGCCATCTAGGGATTAGAAATGCACACTCCTTTTGGCAGGCACTGTCTAGATAGCTTTCTCTTGGCAATGTGAGATTCAACCAAACAGCTCTTGTGATTGTGATCTATGTACTGCTCCTCAGTTTTGCATTGACTGTGACGGGGGAAAAAAGCCACACACCACTTACTGTGCAGTTCTAAAAAGCTGAATGCATTTCCAATTAGAAGTATAAGAGAGAGGATTATTTTAATTTTTTACAGGAGTGGTATTTTTTCAATGAGCAATAATTCCATTTTAAACCACATGTTCATTAGTAGATTATATGTTTGGAGCATAATTCTCTCTATTTGCCATCCATGCAAGATATAAATACTTGACCACAGTAACAAGCTCATCTACAGCCTCCAACAGCCTGCCCTGTGTTATACCTTAACGGTTCCTGGTGTGAAAGTTCACACTGACTCAAAACAGAACATCTTAATGCCTGCAATCCAAGCTAATTGAGGTAGAATTACACTGGCTGACCCTTAGAAATACTAAACATCTGTTCGTCTTTCCCCCTCTTTTCAAACATACAAATGGGAAGCAGTGTTTGCTTGGCCCATCCCTACTGTATGAAGATTTCAGGGCCTTTCTAGTCATGGTGCATTGGCCGATGAACAGTTATCTCATAGCCTTTGTCAAATGAATCATGTCAGATGTGTTTAGATTCTGGCCCAGAGTGGGCTTGTGTGTTTATGTGAGCGGACTATCACAGCGACGAATGAGGGATGTGCAGCAGAGAATCATGGCATTCACATACCCACAGAGAGCAGCTTATCAGTCGTGTTTGGCCCAAGTCTTTGATGCTGCTGAAGTACAAGTTTTACCATGTGGCTGTCGAATATAGAGAAAGAAAGGAATTCTGTGTTGCAAATCAGCCGCATTTCCACTACTATATTTTTAAAGAGGAGAAGTAGCAATGTTTCTTTTTGTTTCTTTCTTTCCCTGTACACTATGTGTACAACATTCTGGACAAATATGATCAAAACTTTTGTCTCAAATATTATCTCATGCATATTAAAAACAGCTTAGCTTTGGTTTTCTTGGCTCTGGCATAGCTCTGCTTCAAACATTGTTTTTTTTTTTTTTTTCTCAAGGGGCTAGTTAACCCCCACATAATCTTGCATTCCAACAGATTCTTCCCTCTCCTCATCCTCCTAAATGACCGCCATCTCTGTAGCGGCCCTGAAACATTACCAAAAACTCCAGCGTCACTTGGCCTGATTTATGGTGTCATTAATGTCAGGCTATCAGTGGACATGAGCGCATGAGACAACAGACGAACCGCCCCAAAAACAAATAGTTTTGATTAAAGTCAAGGACATTCCGTACAGCTTTTTCGTAGAAAGACATTCATCACGTTTGATGTCGACCCTCCCTCCCAGCCTGCTTTCCTCTCTCCCTCTGTCTGTCTGTCTGTCTGTCTGTTTGGTGGTGGAGGTGATGGTAAAGGCTGCAAAAACCAAGACCTGAGCTAACATAGATACAGACAGCTTATGTGAGAGGGGTTATACAAATCGGTGTGTAATACAGAGTTGGAACAGCAGTGAGTGGATTAATTAAACACTAAAGGGATTACAGCGTAGAGGTTTACGCGGACAAACAGTGGGTCACAGATAGAGGGCTTGTTTTGACATGTCTCTTTGGAATCAGGTAGTCAACCACATAGTTTTCCTTCACTACACTGCAGCAGTCTATTTTATTTAACATGATTTGACAACAAAACTACCCTTAATGATCTCTCCTCTGAGATTAGCCTTGCTGTGTTGCTTGTTACAAACACTACAAAGTTCTGTGTTTGGCTTGTCAGCAGATCCACAGTCCATGCCAAGTCTTTAATATGGTGCTCGGAGAGTTACAGTAATAAGATGATAACAGAAATTGAAATGCAGACATCGTTTACAGTTTCCTAAAGCAAACATCTGTTAAAGTGACAGGAGAAGGGTTGATGTGAGGAGGATTCCAGAGACGATGGGAAAAGCACTCCAATGCTGTTACTAACCTTTATCTCCCACCAAAAAGTTTTCCCGTTTGTGTAAACAGATCCCAAAGAGTCTATGTATCCTTTCCGCTTTCCTGTCTCTCTGGCCTGGCCACCCAGCCTGCACTCAGGCCCACAGGACTCGACAATAACTCAGGGGGTCAAGGTTTAAGAAGCAAGTTTAAGATGAAATTATGAGAATTGAAAAAGTCCACAAACAAATTAGCTAAAGAGGGGAGAAGAAAACAAAACATGCTTAGCTATGGAGGTGGCGTGTAACGCGCAGGCTAAACAGACATCACAGTCTCAGCTGAACCTGAGCCAAGTTCTATTGGTGCTTACCCTTATCTAATAAAAGAGAGACTTAAGTTGTATTATTTTAATACGGGAGTGTGTTATTCTAAGGCTGGCTGTTTTTAAGTGTCATTTTGTCACAGCTCGGGAGGAAAAGTGTGATTTTAATCAGGGTAGCTTTAGGTGTTTTCCTGCACTCCAGATGTTCTGGCCCCTGCCTGAGAAAGCTATTTCTTTTTCGCTTTTATTTCTTCCCTTCTAACGGAGACATAAGTGGAGGGTTATTGTGCTGCTCTCAAGGTCTCTCTTAAAAGTCTCTCCTACTCAAATATTTTGACAGCCACAAGAGGAGAGAAATGTATCAGGTGCAAAAAAATAAAATAAAGATGCTAGTTGTAGGTGGGTAGATTTTCAGAGACATTTTGCACATGAACATGTTAGTACACTGTGTCCACATAGACACACACATAATATAAAGAGAGACACAATTTGAAGAATGCCTACAGTACAAATGTTCCTACATTTAGACAGCAAATGTTTGATTCCCTGAACGCTCTCTGCAAACTAATAGCATCATGACATCATTACTACATCATTTCCAGAGCGTATTTCTCATTAGGACCACCTTGCTTGAACAATGGAAGTATTGGATGTTTGATATCAGGTTAAAAAATGACACCACTATGCCGAGGCCCCCCTCTAAAAAACAGTTTGAGCACGCAAACATTCGTTTGTGTGCACTCGTGTACGTTTAGTTCTGCCCCTGATTTAACCAGCCACACATGTGACACACAAACAGGGTCTGATCCCCTCACCCCTGCTGGGACCCATACACCCCTGGTTCTCATTGACTCTGGTTTCATGGTCACAGGGCAAATGCAAAATGGCAAGAGAAAAAAGAAGAGAGAGAGAGAGAAAAAAACAGAGAAAAATAAAATAAACATTTAACAGAGGACTATTCAGAAATATTCAAGCCATGTGTTTCTCTTGCCGGTAAACAAAAAACGGCCCTGGTTATAAAAAAAGAGACCAAGTGTTGCAATATTGCAAGTGATGTGTGTCTGTAAATGTTGCTACCTCTGTGAGGAACTACAGACTAGATCATATAGGGGAAGTTATGATCTTATCCAAGAGAAAATAATGAGTCTTAAAGGTCACAGGTCCACAGTCCTAAAAATATTGTGGCAAACTTTCTCTTGTTCTATTATTAAAAACTGGCTTGTAAAAGTCATGTAACAAACTGTTAAGTCTAAATAGATATCTACAATGAATATGAACAACAACATTATATTCCCTTGGAAATCATCCATAACCATTAGATATGGCTACTTAGATCCTGAGTGAAAGACTTGGCTGCGATTCAGTCTGAAATGTGTACCAGCCACCAAAGCAGCGGCATAAATCTTGAGATCAGCCTGTATTGATAGGGGCTTGGCTACCGATTTGGTAACACGTGTGCATATCCATTTTACTGACAGAGACTGATTGCACATGACTGGGGAGGTAATAGAATTGTCTTTAAGGGGCTGGATGTCATTTATTACCAGCAGAAGGTAGGCTACACCTGTGGTGCATCCCATTACTCCAAATATCAGTCCTCCTTTTGTCAAGTATATCCTCCTTTCTTCCCTGACTTATGGAAATATTGCAGAAGAGGAAAATACACTGCCAAAGCCGATCAGAATTGCGGGGTCACATGCATTTCAAGTGTATATAAATCAATTTATCCACATAATACATTGATTAAATTATTGCATCTTATTTACTATGTATTAAATTGGCTGGTAGCTATGGCATATTTAGTCATTATATTTACTAATGAAGAGCTTAAAAACTTTTATATAGCAATACAGTTGAGATCATAACCATAAGTTTCAGTTGCTGTCTATTCTTTTGTCTGACAGCAGGGGAGACAACAGAAATTGTATAAAACAGATGTTGAAGCAAGGAATGAATAATGTTACTGTTTGGAATGTGTTGCGCCGGACTCTTACAAATGTCCTACTGAGATAGCCAAATACCTGAAATTTAATGACAACTCATTGAATAAAAGCTCTTTTTTATTTAATTAACTTGAAATTCTTCATCCATTGAGTTCTAATCATTAGTACTGACGTGCAGTGTGTTACGATTTTTCCCCTTCTCTCATCATGCTCTCTTTCCTCTCTTCTATTCTTTTCTTTCTTTATCTCTTAAAAGTTTTTGACTGGGAGGAAAGCAGCAGTAATAAAGTCTTGGGATGTACCCCAGGGAACTTATTATGTCGAGAGAACTAACAGCACAATGTCTCCTGCATTCTGTCTACCTGTTGGACTGTCTGCCATTGATCTGGGAGGAAGGTGTCAATATAGGAAAAGAAGGCAAGAAATCATTATCGTCATAAAGCTACCATTGCAGCACATGCATGCAGAGTACTAAAATCTGTTGTCCTGAGAATTTAATTTTTGACAATAATTTCATGACTTATAGAAGGAAGTGGGATTTGCATATTAAAAATTAAAAGATAGAAAAACTCTTGAGAACAATGACTCCTTGCAACTTTGATTGAGTGACACAATCATGCGAATTTTAGGTCAAAGGTGTCAATTAGCTGTCGTTATTAGAACTCAAATGCTGTCGAAATATCTAGAAATATGTAATGCTTTGTAAGGATTTGGACTATGCATTGACAAAATATGCAAACTAAAAAATGGTACTTTTTCCATTATATAATAAAATAGTTAAAAGGAGATGTTATAACTGTAGTGAGTGCAGTGTGTGTATGTTCTCCAGCACTGAGGGCCCCCCTTAAATTAACCCCAATGCTTGGTAAGCTAAGTTAGAAAGGCAAATCAAGGTAACATGTTATTCATTCCTTGTTCCATGTGTTGCAACCCCCCCTATTACACTGCTGACTTTCCCTTCTTGTTCTTAAATCAGCATCTTACAACCTATTAGCCAAAGCTTTGGGGGACAACAGTGCCATTTGACAATCCTTGCATTTTACAACGCATACATAGCTCTTTGCATATAGTGAGGAAACAGAGGATCATTCAGTCCTGACACCGATACCGATACCTGGCTTTGGGTATCTGCAGATACAGAGTACTGATCAGATACCAATGTTTAATTATTACGCTGTATGCCTCACTGTGTGGAAGAGACTAGGTCCATTCTTTAATGTGTGAGGCAACATCAGGCCTGACTTAAACAGTGCTTTGCTTACATTAAACAATAAAAAATGTAATACAATATCTTCCACCCTACATGGAAACCAGCAGGAATCTAGTGAGTAGCGCCTTCCTCTAAGAGATAGTTATACAAACAATTAAACCTGTAGTTTGACAATTAAACATCACAAATCACAAGAATAATGCTCAGCCCATTTTTCACAACATTAAATCCTCTACCACATGCTAGCATTGTGTTGTGATCATGCTGAATAAAACATAATACCCCTGTGTAGCCACACACACATAGTGACCGTTACTAGGCCATTTTCCTTCCTAATGAGGCTTTGTCTTTGTGGGGGTTTGGAGGACAGGAGGTCACACCGGGTCAGACTGAGACAAGGTCAGCCTACTCATCAGAGTTGTGTAAGGAAGTCTGGAGCCAATGTCAGTCCAAATCATATCTTTTAGACGCAGGCAGGAAAAAAAACAATGTGTGTGTCTGTGTGTGTGCCCACAGAACTTAGTGTAATATCTAGGCAGCTGAATGCAATGTGACTCTCCCATACATATAATACTTATACCTGTCCGTCTCTTCTCCACCTTGACAGTCACATGTTAATTCTTTAATCCAGCAGCTCACATCGGTTAAAAATGCAAAACGAAACGACTGCTTAATCGCTCACTAATAGTTACGACAAATACCTGTCCCTGTCACCCAACGGAGAGGGGGTGGAGACGGGAGGCAGTGGCTGAAACCCGTAGTCAAACACATGGTTGAACACACACATACACCCACACACATTCTCCTAATTACCCAGGTCACTGGCTCTGTGCAAGAACACACACCGACGTGCCTTTTTCTCTTCACTATGCTGTGACACTGAGGCTCCTGGCTGTGCCCTGAAAATATACTAACTTTGTGTTCCTGTCCTGTCTCGTTTGGCTATCGAGGACCCACACAAATCGCTATTCTGGGAGTGTCATTCAGCAAGGGTAGAAAGGGGAGAGAGGTTTATTTGGAGAAGTTCCCTATGCTGTGCTGTGTTGCACTGTGCGGTCAGACCAGTCAGTTTCTCCAGCTTCAATAATTGTGATTTATGCCCCAGCCTTCGGTGGCACGTGTGTGTTGCAGAGTCCTTGCGCTACATTGTTGAGTGTCATACATTTTGTGTGGTCTGAGTGACCTGATCTGTCCACAACACACTGACATTCTGGTCCCTCCCCTTATATCTGCAGCTGTCTCTCTCTCTCTCACACACACACGCACACACACACACACACACACACACACACACACACACACACACACACACACACACACACACACACACACACACACACACACACACACAATCCCTGCACAAACATATACGCGTGTCTCTGCATTTGCCAGCATGTAAGACAAAGTGAGATATCAAACACACTTGTGAGAGCAAGAAAGTAGAGATGGAAGCTTTTATTAACTTGAATGTAGAAGTAAACCTCAAAAGAAAAAATAGGGCATCAGATGCCCCTGTTCTTTGATACATGGAATGGCAACACTATTTTTTCTTTCCTGTGTTGATTTTGTCCTTGCTGCAGGATGCCTTGGAAAAGAGTCGTGTATTCTCAAAGGAAGGACAGTTTTAGCTAGCCTAAAACTATTGGCCCCCAGTAAAACAACTAGTATAATGACCAAGAGGATGGGAACATGAGCGACCTGGAGAATTAGTAGAATATATTTGGAATTTAAAAAAAACACTGTGATGTGTATGTTTGGTAGGGGATGCTCACATTTTTGAGAAAGGGCAATGATAGAGGAATTAGACATAGTAATATTGAAATAAAATGCCCAGTGCCAAATTAGATTATTTAAAATCAGATCAGTTTGAAAAAAACTTCTCTCATTTAAAATTTAGTAGATTAGATTATGTTAAAATGGAGAACTTGTGCTTCAACATACAATAATGCATTGAACTAAGATGAGCTCTTCAAGAACAAGTAGAAAGTCTCTATCTTATTCTGTGCTGCATCTTTATTTGTTTATTCACATTTTTATGATTGCTAATCAAATGTGTTCAATTATCATTGTATCCATATAAATTAAAATGTTATAATTATATTTTACATTCAAATGTATTTGAAGGGTTTAATAAAAAAATGATCAAGTTTATTTGTTTCTCATCTGACCCCTTTGTTTCCAACCATTAAACAACATCATAAAAAAATGATCAGTCAAGTTGTGTACTGCGGTAAAATATCTGTCAATCTCGGGGTAATAGTGTTTTTTTACTACAAATTATAGATTTTACTTTTAAATTAATACCATCAAAAATCTTGTTCTTTCCTTGCTTTAAGAAAATGCCTGCATTTAAAACCTGGTATGTACTATATTGAGATGCACTGCATACAGATAACGTGGTACTTCTGTTGTAAATTTTTTGTAAGAAAGACACTTAGAGGTTTACTGCAAAACACACAAATACAGACAATGCCTAACCTACATTAGAATTTATTTAGAGCATAATGTGTATACTTGGAAAACTCAGATGCTGGGAGCTATCACTTTTATCCAGATGCTAGCACAACAAAACATGCACCCAAATCAAATGAGGGGGATTATGCATTTTATCTACCTGCAGCACATAAGAATGACAAACCAAAAGACACATGACACATATGGCAGGTGAGGAGGGTAAGGCTGATTGATCCCCTCTTCATCTCTATAACGACTGTTTTCCTCCGACAACATTCCAAGGAGACAAGATTCAAACTTGTACAAAGCTCTGTCTCCTCACCTTGCATAAACAGCTTTAGGGAGTAAACGAGGGACAAGAAAAGGTGTTAGGTTTATGACAAACTATGCATGTGAGAGCACATGCACACAGATGCACAAATACAAAACCCATACCCCCACACACCCCTTTGTAGATCTGATTGAATACAGAATCAAAACAAAAGACAGCTTTTTTTAAACGGTATCTCTCAGACAGCATGTCCTACATCACAAAGAGGGAGGCAACACAAAAAGAAAGGAGAAGCTAAATTGAGTTTGAGTCCAAGGTCAGTGTGAAGCTGTCTGAACAAAAGTCGGAGATCTCCCAAAAAAAACAGAATCTATCAACCAAGGGAGACGGCACCCTTGTCCCGACCCCTGCAGAGTTGTTGGAAAGATGGTTTCCTGTAAAAAGTTTATCTGAGGGTATGGAAGATTAACGAGGTGGTTTTCATTGGCTGCTCTCTAGTTGTCTTGCAGTACTTAGAGGTGATAAGATCAGAATATTTATCGAGCCTCTTCTTCAGGTCATTTGCTATGTTAATTTTATGAGCTTGATGTTTGCTTTGTTTTTCGCGGTCATGTGTTATTCCTCCTGAACCCTGGAGCATGGGGAAGAAAGGGGGATTTGTATACTTAGCATGCAGTGTCTTCAAATTAGTCACCCATGCATAATTATTTATGCTGTGCAGGGGGTTGCAGTGGAACAACTAATTCTTCTTACTCCCTTTGAAAATTAAGATCTATTATTTTTCAATCAGATCAGTCTCTTGTTTTCAAACCTTGTTGTATTTGTTTGGGATAATCTATCATTATGAGACAAAAGTGTCCCCTTACTGATTTCTCAGGGCAAAGAGATGCTTTGTGGGTTTTTTTAAAGGTTAAGACAAAATCTGAATGCAAACTGGATTAACATTGGCCAATGAGGAGATTAGTGAATACTTCTATTGCAGTAATCATTGTAGAAATATGCAATTGCAAGGGAAATTGCCCTCTTCCATTTCGTGAACTATGAAATAGTTCTGTAGATGCTGCAGTAAATGGTTTCAATCAGAATGAAAGATTAATAAAGTTTACTGAATGCTCTATCTCTGCATATGTTCCCACTGTCAAGTTCATTAACTGATTGAGCTAAATGGATTGAAGCCCATCAAGTCTTGGCGGACTCCTATGATCATTAATCAAGCAGGGAGGGTCAAGACATCAGGACAAGTCCAGCGGTTTAAGCCAGAGCATCGCAACTATTACCTCATCTAAGCTCCCCATGAAATATCCATAAAAAGCAAACATTTAGCCAAAGATAAGGTGATATGATGATGTTAACTTTGACGTATGCAGATAGCTATATGATGAAGCTGTATGTGTGAGAGAATCCCCTTACGTGACATCTGTGGGTTATTCATGTGAAATGACATAAATCTGTCAAACAGTTTTTAGATCTCACCCTCCCTCCTTGTCTCTCTATCCACAAGCACTCACCATTAATGCCTATATCAACCGCAAGAGCCAATTGTTAAAGAGAGGTTCTAAGTGCACAGCCAGATCGATATTGATAATGTTGAAAATGTGGTAGGAAAGAGAGTGAGAGTGGGGGAGAAAGAGAAAAAAAAGAAAGAGGGAAACATAAATCTGTATGCGGTGAATAGGGGAGAGCAGCTGCGGTGGCCTCTGAGCTGTCCCCTTCACCTCTTTGGAAACATCATCAGCACTAATCAGGGCCCTGCTAAAGAAAATGGTCTTGCTTGATTTACACTTACTACCCTCTGCTGTGTAAATTATATAGACAGAAAAAGAAAAAAAAAAAACAGAAAGAGACAGAAGATGCATGGAAAAGTGAGCAAAAAGGACAAGGGAGGACAAAAACATGAGTTGGAGGGCACTAATAATAGCAGACATATAAATGCGGAGGGCCCCATTCCTTCAAGGTCAACCTCAGGTGAAGCAAAGGGTTGTATAAAGGTCATACTGGATGAGGGTCATGTAGGCCTCAATGAGAGTCAATAACACCTCCCAGTCTACTGTAGACGTGTGGGGGTCGCCCCTGCTCTCACATCAATTCGCTAGGCATGAACCAAGGCAATAAAAGAGATGGAGAGAGTCTTAGCCAGGGAGAAAGGGTGAGAAAAAAGAAAATGTACAGGCAGATTGTGAAACAGCTCGCCTTTCAACTACTAACTGCTTTTCATGTAAATGTCTTGGACTGACACTTCTTACACATCCCAGCCCCTACCTGCTATCCCCCCACGCGCACACACACACACACACACACACACACACACACACACACACACACACACACACACACACACACACACACACACACACACACACACACACACACACACGCGAACACAACACACACACACTCCCTCTCTCCCCATCTCTTTTACTCCAGTATACTCTCTGTCAGCAGAAGAATAAAAGAGAGTGAGAAGGGAGTGAAGGAGGAGGGAGAATAAAAAACAGAGGAACAGGAGAAATCAGACTCTCGCCGGGGTTGGAGAAAGGTCAGTCCTGACAGCCTCGGAGGTTAAACTGCCGAGTTAAAATACTGTTCATTATCCTCTGCAGCCTCTTCCCAAATTCCCCTCTTTTGTGTCACAGTCAGTGCGCAGCATCAATGTTCCCCACCCCAGGATTTATTAGACATTGTTGAGCAGCGAGAAAGGGGACCTTTTCTGTACAATAGTAGCAGTGATCCTATGGCAAGGACAATACTGCTGCCAACACAATTACAGAGCCTGGCTTGAGTTATAAGGGTTGGAGGGACTGACACAGTGGTGTGTATGTGCGTGTTTTCTTGTGTGCAAGTACAGTATGATGATAAATGCAACCAGCATGTGGTACATTAAAACTACTGTTTGTTTATGTTGACCTGATCTGCAAAAAGCATAGAGAAAATTAATCCCAAAAATAATTTACATAAATTTCTGCATATTTTAGGCAACCTTATTCCAGTGCAGGAAATTTAATTAGTACACATGAAGAGAACAAAGCAGGGGAATATCCATAACATGAATTAGGCTGAATAACATCATTCATTACTCACCAGAGAGCAATGAGATGTGACACATGGCAACAGAACCCTGCCTGAACCGGACAAATTAAAAACACTAGTAATTAACGCTATGCAAAACATGTTGTAAGTTTATTACCTGATTTATGTGGCTTCCTGTTTATAAGGGCACAGTGAGCTAGCTATTCGTCTTCCGCCTAGCATGCTTAAGATTCAGAATGGGTTTAAATGATTTATTAAATGAATAAACAAATAAATCACCTCACACCTAATTTCCCTAATGATATTAGAAAAGACTTACTGTACAAATTGTGCAAAATATAAGCTACTATTAACCTGGGGCACCTTTCATTTCAAGGGTTCAAAATGTCCATCCATTTTCATTTGTGCAAAAACAAAAACATGATTAAAGATTTGACTCCTGACATGGATTCCACAAATAAAACACTCCACTCTCTCTTTGCTTAATAAAAGAGGGTCACAGACCCAGTGTTGTCAGCAATACGTCAAAGTCGCCTTATAGAGGAGTCATTTCTATGTGAACCAGAGAGAAGTTTAGCCCAACAAAACAAAAGCTAAAGCTGGCACGCTCCCCCCAACTCCAGACTTTCTTCTAATTCTTTCTCTTGGAGTGCTCGTTCTGAATCACCCCGACCACCGTCTGAATTGTATATCTCTATTTAGAGAGACATACTTATTTCATCTTTTGCCCCTCTACTCCCTCGGGGAATGAGTGGAATATAAAAAGCTAGACTTTAAATAACAAGAGACTGCCATCAGTTCCCCTGCTAGTCCGCACATTAGCCTCGTCTGTGAGCGAGCGTCTGACACCTACTAAAATGTTTCAGCTCTATGTGCGTATAAGAGCATAAATAATTCAAAATTAATCCCCGCTGAGGGGGACTATGGGAATCATAAATTATCTGAGTGTAGTCCCTAATGCAGTCCCAGGATTGGAACACCTATGGTAACAATCGAGCAGAGGTGCTCATTACACCTTGTGAAGAGATATCTTAACCTTTGAATATTAATTTCTTTGAATAGATGGGGATGGTTGCACACATAAGTTGCTGAATATGTGAGTGACTGAGTATTAAAACACAATGAAAAAGCTTACACTGTACTATATACACAGTATGGAGGAATAACTTGCAGGGTAATTCCAGATTGTAAATATGTGCATAGTAAACCATATAATTACCAGCATACCACGTGTATCAGATCAAATGGCATACCAACTAAAAGACTAATTAGAGTTCATGTGAGAATCACAGACTGATTAACTCACGTAAATATTTTCATATATAGAGAAGTAAAAACATAAATGTCTTCATAAAGAACACAAGTGTGAAAACAAAAAGAAACCTGGGCACCCGTGGAGATGTTCTGTTGACATTTCCAACAAGTTCCTCAAAAGGTTTGCCCATCACTCTGCGGCAAGTCCAGGCTGCCCAGGAGGCAGTGATGGATGGCAGGCAGACAACACAGTTAATCAACCCCAGCAGGGATGGAAATATGAATGCCAGGTGATTGAGAACACAATAGCAAGCCATGTTATATAAAGAAGGTACATTTAGACCTGCTGACATCTGAAAGCCTAAGACGTGAAAAGAGATGGTTAAAGTTGTACCATGGATGTGATATTAAGTAGACGGCAGTGACTGATAATGTGAAGGAAAAAAACCCCTCCACTATCAGACGGATGCAGCAACGGTTACAGCTATCCTTCTTGAATAAAAAAAAAGCTGGTAGTGCATAAGTAAACTGGCAATGAATCACCTTGTATATGTTTATAATGTGAAAGACTTAAAAGACTAACACAAGCACAAGTAGAGATGAAAATGCCAGTCTAAAGCATATCAAAGCTATATTAGATGTGTCTACTTGTGTAGAAGGAAGATGTGAAAACACAAACTGATCCTCAATAAAAAGGACTACTGTAGCGGGTAAAAGAGAGTGGCATTTGGTGAAGGGAGGGGAAAAATATCCGATTTAGAAAGTGGTTGGAAATATACATATCAAAGGAAAGACATGGAGATTTCCTTTGCCTGTGCATCCTATCAATGTATCCCCCCCTTCTCACTCCGTGAGAGGGGTCTGTTGCAAATTCTCAGGTAAGCGAGCCAGAAACCTACTTATGATGCTCTGCTGTTCATAATCCATAGGTTCTATCTGCAGATTACTAGAAATAAAGTGTTGGGAGAGACGTAAAGCAGGACTCAGTATGCCAGATGAGACAATACTGGTTTCAGTCTGCACTTCACTCCTATTTGTACATAATTAACAGCTGGTGTTCAGCTCGGGCAAAGACAGAAACACATGTAGAGGGGGAAGAGTTTAAATATTTCTAACACCATACAGTAATAAGCAATTTACGTTGCAACATGTAATAAATATCCCTCCCATCCAGTGTGGAACTATAAAAAAACAGAAACACTAAAATAGTGTATATGATTATAGAATAAATCCATGAATTTTCATGAAAAGAATATTACCGCATTTAATAGCTTGATCTCTCCCACTCTGTCTCTAATTTCATTTCACTCTGTTTTCTTGACTTTCCACCCTCTTTAGCACACCACTAGATGTGTGTAGGGCAATTCATTCGTCACACGGCTTTATCCATTAGAAGCGGACTGCTAAATGCTTCACCTTTTGATTTTGAGGAGGAGTACAGGATTTGTCAGGGGAAATGGGAAGGGTCTTTATTGCTCCAAATTTCATCACAATAAAGGCTTATGGCGAAGGTGGCACAATCGTTGCCCTATAAATGTCTCTGTGCAGATTACATGCTTCTTGCCCAGCTAATCCTGGTAATTGATGAACTTTAAAAAAACGCGTCACCCTTGTGACGTGTTTTTTTTAAATATTATTTTGTAATTTGTTTATTAATTAAGATAACACTTATTTTGGGACCTCAACCAAGTAAACACGATTATGTGCTCTGCGGGGTGAGTCTTCAATGCGCTGACGTTCCCAAAGCAGCGAGCTGGCTGGCTGGCAGGCTGCTGCTGCCAGGGAATGTCTAATAGTCTTCCACTGAGAAGTTTAATTCATTTGCCATAAAGCTAAAAATAAACACAGTCACACTTAATTGGGCTCTGAATGTGAGCATTATTGAGTTGTTGAAAAAAAGCAAGACCACAAATTAGAACCAAGGACTCCACATTTAAACAGCTGAAACCCTGTGTTGAGCACATTGATTTCAATATTGTGAGCATTATTTTTTTATTAAAAAGAGGAGATATAGAGCTTTAAATAGTGCACAGAAGTAATAATGAGGCTTTAAACATTGTGATTGATTCCCAATATCTATGGAAAAGCAATAACTACTCATTTATCAATAGCTTATGATATTTATTAAAGTTCTGTTTTTGTTTGTTTAATTACTAATAACAGATAATAAAACAGTGTGTCAACATGAACAATGTTGAGTATTTGTTGTCAGGAAAAACTAAGACGCCATAGTGAAGTTTATTTCATGAGATGGTTCAAAAGGTTTTCTCTCTTGGAAGTATTCTATCACGGGTTACAGTCCTGGGATGAAACATTTGTGTATCATTCAAGTTTATGATGCAGGGAGACTTTGAGGCAGGACGGGGAGGGTTAGGATAAGAGAGAAAAAAATCAAAAAGATTTCCATAAAAAAGTGGAATAAATAAGTGCCTGAGATACAACAATTTGGATTTACATACATTATCCAGCTCTATCTCTTTGGGATATTTTACAGTCCTGATATGCGAGGGGGAGCTGAGAGATAAACTAAATATGACCTATGCTCTGCAGGCTCAGCCAGAAAGAGCAGAAGCCTGTAAGAATACTCAAGAAGCAGAGGAAAGGTTGAGAGGATGAGGACAAAAAGCCAGGGGAAGGAAGAAAAATGACACTAAAAGGCAGTCACAAACTGATTGATGCTCTGCTGTATTTGAAGATCAGTGGCAGCCTTCTGGATGCAAGCACAGAGGTCAGCGAGTGTATGTGTGAGTGTCTGTGTGTGTGTGTGTGTGTCCGTGCCTGCTTATTAGGGCGTGTGGCTTTCTTTGTCGGTTTCAATGTCTGGATTGTGAGTGTGGATGTGCGTGTGTGTGCAGGAACGTGTGTTCAGATTTGTTCTCCCATTCTCCTTCTCTCTCTCTCTCTCTCTCTCTCTCTCTCTCCATTGTAGGAGCAGAGAATCCTCAGTCACTGGGTGGCTGGGGGAAATCAGATGTGAGCAGAAAATAACATGCTCGATTTGGCCCGGGAGTGGAGCCGGGGCTGGAGGAGAGGAGAGCACCATGATGTATCGAGCCGTTTGCCAGCCGGATGAGGCACACGGTGGCGGCCCTCTCTCTGCCTGTCAGCAAATACACATTTTTCACCCAGCAGGAGTACTGGGAGTCCTGTGTATGTCTGCGTGTGTGCGGTGGGTGGAGGGGAACATGTGCATGTTTTTGTACAAAAGGAGCATTTTAGAGCGGGATGTACTTGTGATGTTTACTTTGCATTTGGTGTGAAAATAAAAATGTCCATGCAGTGACTATGTGTGTGTGTTTGTGTGTATGTGTGTTGACGTTAACTATTTGGGGGGGTATGAGCAGCTCATTGCAGGCACAGCTGTTGCGTCACATGGAGGCACGGAAGCAGGCCGTTTCAGTTTGTCACGGCATACGCCCCAGCTTCTGCCTCTAACAAACAGTTCCACACAATGACCAATTTGCTCTAACAAGAATCATTACTCTAAGTTTGGGCGTGTGTGTCAACGTATGCATTTTTGTCAGCTGTTGTGTGTGACCTGAATTTCTTTGGTGCAGGGTTTCACCGTTGTGTGTGGGAGCCACACACTGCAGATTTAACTCTGTTCACCCTCATCAAAAGACAGAGGACACACAGATGTGACCAGCAAGAAAACAACATGGAACTCGTCCAAATATGCCACGTTGTTTTCTAACCTTCAACCCTTTTACATCAATTAACTTTCAGTGTGTTTAATGAACTGCAGTGAGCTGGCGCTGCTTTCCAAAACCTACAATTTTTATTTGCTAATGTAGAAACATAGGTAGAGAAATGAATCTGAGGAAAATAACAAGTGTGAAAGGATATTTCTAAAGGAATTATTACTCTCTTCACTCCTTCTCTAGCACAGAGGGTTTCAGTTGAAGCCCAAGAACCTGGTATTGCCATCTAGTACCACATATTGGCAGCATACAAGGCAGCCTGAAGGTTTCAGCAAAACACATTCACTCACACACACAAGCACAAGCTGCCGCACTAAAGAGCTCTTTTCAGCTCGCATCGAGGGAAGTGGGCTGGGGAGGCCCTTTGATGTGGGAACACCGAGGTCAGAGAGAACAGTCTGTGCAGCGCTGAATTCCATCCCCCACAATAGTTCCCTTTTCACTTTGCTACTGGCTTCGGTTCGCGAAACTCATCTTCAAAACAAGTTAAAAAAATAAAAGAATTTAGCACAGGCTGAATAGGTAGGAGTGCAAAATTGATAAATCCCATGTTTCAGGCTGTAGTCACCACATTCCCCTTAAAAGTCTGCAGTCTGTGTTGCATTTAAGATTTACCCCCTCATACACTTATTGGCCTTTTGTTTCTGGAACCAAGGGAAAAGGCAAAAGGTCTAACCAGCACATAAACTAATCTCAAATGTCATGTCTTATTAGACGCAAATGGAAGGAAACGTTTGGCTCGCTCAGCCTGCCGAGTCAATGAATTTGTCAAAATTTTATGATAATTCATTCAATTACTCTTTAGACATTTAAATGATGTGGGGAGTGAGAGGGGAGGCAATGAGGGTCAGTTGAAGAGAGAAGAGAAGGAGAAGAAAAGGGGGAGTGAAGGAGGGGGAGGAGAAGAGGGATTGGGAATAATCCTGCTCTTGATATTACACTCCCTCCAGAGGCCTTTTAAGGGCTCCATATCACAGTGTGAGGCCTCCTAAACTTCTCTCCCCCTACTTAGAAACTCAGCAGCCAGTCCATCCCCCTCTCTCCAAACACCTCTGTTCACAACGTATTTGCCTTATGCATACTCTACAAATACAAATCTATTGCTTAACCCATGTGCATGTGTATGTGTATGCATTTGAAATTTTATTCTGGTTTTAACACATCGGAGAAGATTTAACAGTGGACGCAATCACATAAATACATATTCTGGCCTTTAGTGTTTTTCTCTCTGATACACACAGACACACACACACACATAGCCACACACTCACGCACACTCATGCACATACATGCACGCTCACACACACAAACACTTCCTCTTTCGTTCCTGAGAGAATGACAATAAAAAGGCTCGCCGCTCTTCTCGACCCTTGACCTCTGATCCCTAGAGGTCTCGCGCTGCCTGTGCTTGAGGTGGAGGAGGGAGAGACGGAGGGATGGAGGGGTGATAAAAGGCGTGGATGTGGTGGGGCCCTGAGAACAGCTCCCTCTGTCAGACCAGCACAGGCTGCATCATGGGTAAGCTCCCCCTCTAGTGTTCACTGGCCTCTCTCTCTCTCTCTCTCTCTCTCTCTCTCTCTCTCTCTCTCTCTCTCTCTCTCTCTCAAGTGATTTCGTGCTCCCACTGAAAGACTAGTTTCCATTCACTGTCAAACTATGTTGTTAATTGAAATACAGACCCATTGTGAATTGAGGTAATGGTACCTGATAAAAAAAGATCTGCTTTCATTTTATTCAAATGACATGTGCTACAGGTGCTTATAAGATACCCCACTGTGCACCCCTCTGTTGGGTATAGCTCAAGTGTAAAACAGTCAAAGTTAAGTTAAGTTGCCCATAGAATGCATCATGTTTTTAAACAAAGTTCAAGTTTCCCGTCCTCCAGCCAAAATTAACAGAAATTAAATATTACATTTTCTGTAAAACTCTGCATAATTTTTTCTGTAGCAGAAAATAAAACCGTCATTGTAACTCCACCCAGAGGCAAAAACTCCTGCTCCTCCATTCCGTTTTCTTCTGTAACTTCAGGAAATATATATGATCATAATGTATTTTTATGTAGCCTCGGAATAACTAACAAGCACATCAAACCACTGATGAATTAATTTCTGACATTTGACATCACACTTTGAGCATACATTAGCATCCAGTTACAATTATATTTGCCTGTGATGTGACGTTGCCTTGGCAGCTTCATTCTCTCACAGGATTGGCTTTAGTGAGCACAGTCACAGCATCTGGTCGTTATTGCCACAAAACCAAGCATGGTGTTTCCCATTCACATCTAAACTATACTAGGTGCCTCCTTTTCTAGCTTAGCCATGCCTGAGGGCATGCTAATTACCTTCTCTCTCGCTCTAAATTAACAGACTTTCTCTGGGACTCTGTCGCCACTTTTAATCCAGCATTGATAGCAGACAGAGAGGAGGGAGTGGGTGGGAGGGAGAGGGAGGGAGGAGCAAAGGGTGAAAATAGAAACAAACTAATAATCTTCTACACTGCCTCCTAAACGAGAGCCACTCTGTCCCTAATGTAGACAAGTCATTTTGCACAAGCCGTTAAAGCCCACTGGGCCAGGCGAGCATGCAGTGTAGGGCCGCCTGTTTCAAAGATCTTTTGCAATCAGTTACACAATGGACCTCCTCATTTTATGCTGCTACATCATAAAAGTGCTCCTTTTGTTACATTTCCATCCTTAAAAGGGTCTTAATCCCCAGCCTTTCAGGCCGGTCTATGGCAAATTCCTAAGGGACATCCCATTCGCTGCAAGGGCTGGAGTGACCCACTCAGGAACCAGCATGCAGGGCTTTGAGCTTTTCTTCTGCTGCCACTCTCCAGAGAACATTAAATCGTACTTTTCATCCCCCTCACCATAGGGGGAAGCCCCTTAATGATGACAGAGAAAGAGAAATTCCTCCACTCGGTCCTATGACACCATTCTGCTGTCAAGCAGGCGTCTCGGCGGACAGAGAATCAAACATGGCTTCCTGCAGGTGGAACGCCAATGAAGGTCACGGTACAGTCCAAAGAGGAGAGAAGGAGTGAAGCAGGGAAGGAGGGAGAGAAAGAAAGCGAGAGGGAGGGAGGTAGCACTTCAGAGGGAGTCCAGCTTTTCCTGAGCAAATTAAGTCATCTTCTGGAAATAAGTGGTAAAAAAAAAAGAAAAAAAACACTTGCATGCTTTCATTCTATCATACTTGTGTGTGTGTGTGTTACCATTTCATTTTTACATTGCAGATGTTTATAGATTTCAAACTGTTTTATTCTCTGCCAGTGCTCCACATAATAGAGTCCTCTAATCCAGCACTTTAAGAGATATATATTTTGATGTGGTGGTGTATGCCCTCAGAACCTCTATTGTACCTGGGATTGTTTTGGTTTCTGTTTTAAGTTGTCTCCCTGTTTCCAGCTGTTGGGAGTCTGTCTGTGCCTGCCATCTCTCAGAGGAGGGTGCATTTAATCAGGTTGAATCTCTGCAGTCCAACCCCCCAGGCCTGCTTCACACTCGACCCCTCAATCAGAACATTGTACCGAAATAAAACGTGTCAATCAAGGGCCAAAGACACACATCAGCCAGTCAGCATTTAGCTAGAGTCCCCGTCATTTCCCAACACATTCTTCAAATGTTAACATAATTTGAAGAGCTTTTCAGTCTGTTTCGTGTAGTTTTACTTGAGTGCTTTACATGGAATATGGAGATCATTCATTGCTGCAATCAATGACTCCCTGTACAGGCCAAAGCTACCTGCTGTACATCAATTAGTACAACTTTTTGAAGAATTAGTATATTACACAAGTGAATATTATTAAAATAATCAACGTTACTAATTACATTAGATAATGCTCATTAATATAAATAAAAATATGACCAAAACATCAAACATGCTAAATGTTAAAAAAACAACCATTATTAATCATCCAATCATGGTAATTGTAGCCTTAACAGAGCGCTCTTTTGTTGGTTGTGGAGTTTGTTGTAATCTGTATCTTTGTGGCATCTGTGTCTGAGTCAGTGCCCTTGTTGTATAGGCAGGTCAGTCAGCTGAAAGACTAATGCAGTGGGATTTGAGCAGGTGAAGATGTCACTGATAGTTTCCAGCATGAGGCGAACATAGACTTCAATAGTCCATAATCCTCCAGCTACAAGCCTTACCCCTCTGTAATGACTTTTCTGACCACTCGGCTTAGGCCAACACAAAAGTCATGGAAATGTGTACATGGAGGTACAAAG
The DNA here is from genome assembly GCF_027596085.1 of Anoplopoma fimbria. Taxonomy (NCBI): domain Eukaryota; kingdom Metazoa; phylum Chordata; class Actinopteri; order Perciformes; family Anoplopomatidae; genus Anoplopoma; species Anoplopoma fimbria. Next base: position 1,613,029 of record NC_072461.1, read on the forward strand.
AAAACCTCAAATAGACAGCGCGTCGTGAGGCTCCTTGTATTTCACTTTCTTGTACTACCAAACATAATAATAATGTTGAGGATACATATGCAAGACATGTTCCACAGTTTGCACTGATGTACATGAATAATGTCGCCTAGCTCAAAGAAAGTCAAAGAAAAACACCAGAACACGAGAAGCCATCAAAAGCAATAATTACATGCAGAGTCAGGGAGGGGCAAGTATGAACCAATAATCACAACCAGCACTGACGCTAGAATCTGATTAAACTGCTAATGACCTGTCACTCAAGAGAGGGGCAGATGTTTATAGATGCCCAGTACCAACCGCACAGCTCATCAGTCAGAGTCAGAACCTTGGCAACCATGTCACCTACCACACCCACTCACTTAGCATTACCACCGAGCAGCACTGGAGAAAACTCGAAAGCAGCAGTTCCTCTCAGGTTACTGATGGAGGGTGTTGAGTGGTTTCCATGCGCTTTCACACAATCAGAGAAGAGGGCAGCTGAGTGTTTATTTATTTATTAGTTCCATTCTCACTGTCTTGCTTTGGCCATGGTACAACACCGCCGCCACCTTTCCCGAGCCATTGCCCCTTCTCTTTCCCCATTTGTGATGTGGAAGCAGCCATTTTCTTGTGGTGACTTCCTCAGCTCTCACCCTGACGCGTGACACTCATGACAAATTGGGTGTGGAAGTGAAGGTGATGGACTGTGAAAGCAATGCCCCTGCCCCCACTATACTCACTGTGGACATGTACACGAAGGCAGCCAGACACACAAAAAACAAGGATATCGCTCATGTGTGTACAATACTCTAAGCCACTCAGCCCTGCTGGTGTGTTGCAAACAGGGTGGTGACCTGGATGTAAAACACATAATGAAAAAGGAAACAGGAAATGGAAATCTTGACTTCCTTCAACTCCAACTTTGACTCCAACATGTGTTTCTCTAGCCTCATCTATTCAAACCGCAGCACAATTCAATAATCACAACATGGCTCTTTGAGGCATGCACATATTTGCTCATCATTCTGTTTTCTTCATCTTTAAAAAATAAAGATCCAGAAAAGAGATTTTTTTTTTTCACATTTGCGGTTTACTCCAGATAATGTGGAACAGATGGATTTCTGCATTTCCAATACAGCTTTCCTCTGACTACTATTATTTTCAAATAATCTACAAACAAATTAAAATCTTCACATTACCTACCTTTATGGTGAAAAATTGAATAATTTCAACCAGGGGGAAAATTATTATGTGGAATTGCAATTATCATAACATTACGCTAATTCCCATAAGTATTTAAATTATATGGTTGGTTGATTGCATGATGAATTAAAGAGCCATTTTTTTCTTACTAAGAACCTCATCCAACAGCGATCAGGATGGGGGCTCTAAGGCACATTCAAGACTAGACAGGCCGGAACAAGCCTAACCTATTATAGAAATCATATTATTATCATCATCACCTCCGGGGGAACCTGTAACCTCAGCCTGATCCACAAGTGCTTAAGGAACATACGGGATCATATCATTACCGTAGCAATGTAACAAGATGTTACAACTTAATGTTAAACAACCTCATTTTCTACGATGTCCTTAAGTCGTTTTAATTACTGCAAATGAAATGTGATACCTCCAGCTAACAGTTGGCCATGAGTTTGTTTGAATGAATAGGCTGACACAGACCCAGTCCCATGAACAATAGTAATCTGTGTCTTTTTAAGCCTCAGGGCAACATTACAAACACAGACATCAATGATGAATATTTGTCTAGATGTGGTTCAGATGGTGAGAGGTTCACAACAGAGAGGATACAAACTACAGGAACACATTATTTAGTTGTTTCGAGCTAATTTAGGCTTGCGTGTATTGATGGCCATGCAGTCAAAATGAATGTGTGATTGTGATTTATCAATGACAGTTAATATATGAACAAGTAGGGTGCAAAATGTGTGGATATCTTTTAATTTAGTAACTTTTCCATCAGTTCATCCACAACAAGATGGAGACAGGCACATGACTGCAACATGCCAAATCACGACACAACAATCCATTTACTTCTATGTATTTTCATTAATTCAGTTATAAGTCTCGGTTTGAAAACTTTTATAATCAAAAGATGTAATCTGTCAGAGAAACAGGAGATGGAAAAGACTCAATTGCATCTGAATGTACATGTTGCCATGGACAACAGTCTACAAGAGATTAGGTTATTGTCTGCACATCTATAATGATTTCCTTCATGAGCTTGTTTGTGCACACATGTACATGCTCACACCTTTAGCATACATGCATAAACTCACTGTCTTCCTTTGTCTCCCATGTCTCACTGACCCAAAAATAAACACACAGATAAAACATGTCTGACAAATGAACATTAGGTAAGTACTGCATGGTACATTTTACGACTAAACATGGTGAGAACCAGCTAGTCCCCATATGGAATTCCATAAGGTGGCCAGCTATGTACTGTAGTATTCCATCAAAGTAAATCAAGACATAACCAAACCACAAACTAAAATGCATCTGTTTAAACTTACTTTAGGACCTAGGTTTGTGAGAGAATATGCACACCTTTGTTATGTGTGGACCCAACAGAAACAGCCGCAAGACACATGAAAAAAAAAAAGCTCTAAGTAATCAACATATACATGAGCATATGAATGTATGACCATCAATGGGTCTGGCAAACCAGACTATTAAAGTCCCCAGCTGAAAAGGCCACTCATAATGTGATTAAAACATTGCTGAGCTCAGCAGAAACTAATCTCCTGAATATATCCCAACTATATGACAATTTTACACTGTAACAAGGCCATCACCTGGCAAAGACTTCAATACATACTAATGAGAGGGATGGAGTTATTATTAGATAACTAAGGTGAATGTGATTAGCAAGAACTATAGCTTTGCTTCTTGAAAACATAATTGTATTGCGCATTAAGCTAGAGGCTCACATTATCAAAGTTGTATCAGGCAATTGACAAGGCTTTTGTAATTAGGCGTGCAAGAAATCTCTGCCACACAATGCACAGCAGGATATATATTCACTTACAACCCCTACAGGCAGCAGAAAACAGCCTTTTGCCTTTGATCCTTCCAACCAATTGTTTAGAGAGGTTGTTGAGGTCCCTAAACCCTTTTGTATTTGGCATTACAATAAATTGCTCAGCCGAAAGGCTAGTGAGGGAAAGTGGTAGCAAAATATCCAGGACGTTCAGATCCTCAGAAAACAATTTGGTTGGTGTAAATGTACTTGTTATAATCTGTCTGTGTTTGTGTGCAGGGTTTATTTTTGTGATCATTTCTCTTCCTTTTTTTCACTTTATGCACCCATCTATTCATTTCTATATCCACTTTTTCTGTTCAGGTTCACAGGGAGCTGAAACCTACTGCAGCATTGACGAATATTTCTTCCTCGACAGGTCACATGGCTCCCACTGGAAATATATTTTAATTAATTTACATTAATTGTCTTCAATTATTTTTTGCTATTTCTACTATTACTTTTAATACATACTAGCATGAACTTGAGTCATAAGTTATATTATTCTGCTAAAAGGTGACGAACTGGCTCTATTTGTTTTAAGTGGGTTTACTCCCCACTGTATCACTGTTGCACACTAAAATACAGCAAATTGTAAAAAACTAAAGATAATTAAACAATTGATTATATTAAATGAAAAGTGTATAAAATGTAGATGTGCCTTATAATCACACATAATTTTACTACTAATATCCAAATCAGTCCTGAGAAGAATTTTCTCTTAATCCATATCATGTCCTCTATATCATCGATACTGCCAATTCTAAAGTGCCTCTATTCTATGTTTACAGATACATTTATTCTAAGACACTGGCCATCACAAAGCTATAGGCCCCGTCTGTGCATGGTGGCCATTGTTCAGACGTCAGTTGAGAGCTTTTTGTGCCATTGTGTTCAGTGACAGGCTGAATGAGAGGGAGTGTTTCTCAGTACCAGGATGTGTGGGAGACACCTGCTGGGCCGGGCTGCACCGGCCTGCTCTGCTCCGCCATTAAAACGTGTAGCGCTGGGGGCTCTTTTGTTAGGCAGGAGCTGTTGGTGGCGACATGTTTGAAGTGTCACAAGTGTCAGTCTTTATTAGATTCAGAATGATATTAGGGGATGGAGGAGTATGGTTAGTTAAGGAAGGGGAAAGATAGATTGAGCAAGATAGATAGAGAGCATCCCTCTTATGCCATCATCTCTGAATACTGAATACCCTGGCTAAGAGATTGGCGAGGCTAACTGGAATTCTATTTTTTAATATTTGGGGACGGACACCAATGTCCAACTTTCTAGCTAAATCTCTGCTACAGTTAAAAGAGACATATTTATGCTATTTTACAACTCAGGTGCCAACCAGAATTAGAAACAAATGAATTGGTTAGATAAAAACACTATTTTCACAAATCAGTGCCAGTTAATATTTAAAAAATGGTGAAAGTGTACATTATATAGTCTATATTGTATCTTGCTGCAAGGACAATTCATCACATAATCTTCTGAGTCAATGAACCATCTCCTTACTATTGTTTTCATTAGCATACTTTCACACTGATTTGCAACACTTTCACTGTGTGTATGCACGCCAGTGTCTGCATGCATTTCCAAAATAAGAACACAGGAGAGATAATTTAGAGTTTTTCTGCCGTACAAATACGGAGGTTGCTGGAAGCACACATCGATTGACATCTGCTCAAATGTTCATCGACAAAAGGAGAAACACTGAGAAAACGAGTACGAGGGAGAGAGAGAGGGGTCCTGAGAGGGGGAGAAAAATCCATAATTGCTCTCATCGCCATATGATTTTCTGCAGGCAATTTTCAGAGAGCACACACTGACCTTTGCCTACTTAATTCCTGTGCAGTAAAGAAACAGAGAGATGATCACTGAGGCACATAATTACACCCTCATCGATACATGGATCCATGGGATGGGCAATGAATGCAACCCAGGGATAAAAGGACCATACACATTATCCTCTAACACAAGCATGTACTCTGACCTGCATGCACACACTCATAAGAAAGCACATGCCACCGGCCCCCACACACACATCATCATGGCAGTGGCATATATTATATTTTTCTGGATGCAAAGTCAATGTGAAATGCATGGTGGGTAATGATGATGTGAAGGTTTGAGGCTGCAAGCTGGATGGAGGAGCCCCATATGGCTCTCTCCGTCCGTGTCATTACCTTGTTACGCCTCTGACTTCCATTCAGGGAGAGAAAAAGAGAGAGAGAAAGAGAGAGGGAGGAAGAGAAAGACGGAGAGAGAAAGAGAGAGAGCGAGGATCGCCCAAGACCGTGCTACAACTGAAATTGTCTGGGGTCAACAGTGCCATAATTACTTTAAAATGTCAGCCTGCAATAAAATACAACAGTTCATCTGGCAGAAAGCAAATTAGCTTTGACCATGCCGTAATTACCCTTTCCTGCAGAACCATTAGAAGAGATCAAATCTTCACATTCTCTGTTTGAGGAAAGGCCATCAGAGTACACTCCACCTGACAAGGATGCACATTTGCCATTTGGCAGGGGTAATTAATTGTCCTTATAATAGAAATTTTATATTGGACTTCGAAATGGAAAAAAGTGTAATAACCTGCCAGTTTTATCTTAACCATTTGGTGACACCCTTTGCCTCTTGCTCTCTCGTCATATCTTCTTCCTTTTATTTGACTTTAGCAGCTGACTGATTTGTATGCTCAAATCCTCTAACAGAGAATTTCTTGCTCCAGCATCTTTTACTAATGAAGACATAAAGACACTGATCTCCAGCAAAAAAAACAAAACGGAATAGTCTTTGGCTAAAGTGCTAATAAAAGACAGGGTTTGTTAATCATGATGTGCAAATAGCAACACCTGTCCTTTTTTTGGGGGGGGGGCTTATTTAATAATATATGACGACGGGCATTCAAAGCTTCAATTGGTGACCTCAATCAAAGCTTGAAATCTAAATAAACAACATGAAATTCAACCCTCTCTCTATAATATCACAATCGCTATCATATCCATAACTTCTCTTACAGAGTGTAGGGCAAAGTTTTGGTGAGCCGGCATGTATAAAACTGAAATGCAGGGTGTCAAATCCATGGATAAGAGATGGAAGACTGGTTTGTAATGACTTAAAATGCATTCGTCACTTGTGCTGATTATCGGGGCTCAGCAGGCAGACAAGCTGCTCCACCAGAAACATCTCACAATGCACATCAGGGCGCATATTTATTAATTTTATAGCATTAGGTTTTAATAGTAGGGAACATTAGTTAAAATAGCCTAAATATTGGAGTATGAAAAAACAAACTGAGTGCACTCCCTATGCACAAGATACAAAGGATCTGAAATGAATCAAAATGTGGAAACCGTGATCATTTTCATTATTAATTAGAAATTTATATTGCAAGCTCAAATTAACTCATGTGTTGCTCCTCCCTTAAATGCTCGTAGGTCAACTTGATTAACATTTTAACAATTTATAGAATGTAAAATGCCTGCTCTATGCCCCTAGAGGTTGTGTTCTCTTTAAACCCCAGTGGTTTGACCTGCCCAAGTGACCCACACACTGCCCTACTTACAGTATAGCCCTTCTGTAGCTTCTCCCTAGTGGGGATACAAACTCAAATTTCTCAGACACAACTTACACACCATTACAGTATGGTAATGTAAGTAACAGCAGGAAATGGAATATCTCCAAACTTAAAAGAAGTTAATATTTGAATATGTGATCCCAAAGGCTATATAACATTACCAACATACCTGCAATGGTGTGCACTATTGTTGTGATGCATATGACTACAATTCACCAGAACTCAGCATCAGAATTAAGGAAGCTCATTGAAGATTTTGTCAACAATTAATTAACATATCACACTGCTAGGTATGGCAAAAGAAAAATGTTTGTGGAGGTGGGCTTCCAGCTTGTCATCTCACATGCTGAATTATCATAATTCCTTCACAAGATACAAGGCCCACAAGCATTCTACTTTAACCACTTTGTCTACTATACTGTACCTGAACAGAAACTACATTGCAGGCGAATTAAAGGCGAGAAAGAGATTAAACGTGACCTGTTTTACCAGAATACATGGAAGCAATGTGCCACCAAGCTCCGTGTTATGGTGATCAATGCCATTGTGATCGATTTCTGTAAGCCTTTGTGTGTTCCATGAAGCACAGGTACTGCGTTCTGTGGAAGATTATTATCATGTTAAACTCCATTCCTCTTTGGAAGCCCCCCCCCCCCATTTTACGCTTTTAGCGATTACTGTCTAAGACAGAGGGAGATGTTTCCTATGCAGCCAAGCCAACTGAATAGGGATTAGGTGTGGAATAGCTGGGCGTGGACGGAAGCCCAAAGTAGTCAATTGACTGTATCTCAGGTAGCTGAGCAAGATGGTGTACTACCGCTGCTGCGCTGCTACTGCTGCTGAATCTAAATCTCAGCTCAAGAGCATTGTAACCTTATCAAATTAGCTTTGGGCCCAGTCTGTCAGCCAGTGCTTCTGGGTTGGCAGCCACCACCATGATTAGTCATATTGAATTATACATTCAGAGCATGCACGACACCTTCCACATCAACACAATACATAGAGAGACTCACACACATACGAAGCGAGAGACGTACTGTAGTCAGAAATACATAAGCAATCTCGCACAGTGATGGAAACAAGCACACATACATGAATGCACACGCAAGCGCACACACACACACACACATGCACACATACAAAAACACACACTTAGGTTTCTGTTTTGGAACAGGGTTATGCCGATGTGCGTAAACAGGATTAGGAGAGACGGTTCCACTGTCACACAGACCTCCAGATTGTAATTCTCATGCCTCTCTGACAGCTTGGCACAGCACTAAGTCACCTAACGTTTGCCTTGACATGAAATCCAGACCTGGGCACAGATGAGGTTATCAGTGGGGGGAGAGGAGTGGGAGGAAACGCGTCTAGTGCTGTTGGGAGAAATGTTTGGGACTGATGCCTGGGCTTGGTTGACCGAGGGGACTGAGGGGGCAGGAGGAGAATGGTGCAGGGTACGAAAAATATCCAGCATAACGGCCTTTGGCGTAGATACTCGGATGCCTAAAATTTTGATTGCGCTCTCCTCATACATGTGTAAAACCTATCTAAAAGTACCTGAAAGATTACAATCCTCTTCATTAAATTTATCTCTTGCGACATAAACTTTTAATATGCACACCAGCAGTGTGTATGGGACTTCCAGGGCAGCCTAAATGACTACAACCTGTAATTACTGTTCCAGCACTTGATTAGAATAATCTGATTGCAATTATTCAGTGACTTTAAAATACAAGCCTCGAGCTACAGAACAATAATTCAAGGGCAGTGATTGGGAGCGTGTTTCTTTTTTGGCTGTAAAATGACGTTTTAATCGACACAGAGTGAAAGAGGTTCCCTGCTAAGGAGCCAGCTCCCTCAATTAAAGCCCATTTATGAAGTGAGGGGGAAGACGTTGTGCTGCGATGTGGAGTTAATCACCAGGCAGACACTTACAGAGTTCTCATGGATCAGGGAAATAACCCCTCTAACGGGTAAACAGGCAGAAACACAGCACTCTGGCAACGCAACCATAAACACACACAACTACCTAAACTCATGCTACCAGTTACTGTATTATGATGTTTCTTTCCTTTATTAATTATCTGAAGAATCTAAAAATGAATTTTATTTTAGCCTTTAAAGTCCAAGCTGATAGGAAAATGTTTTATTATGATAAATTGATTAAAAAACAATTACTTGATGTCAAAATTCTAATTCAAAATGCATTTGCAGTCAGTCAGGACATCAGAAAGACGTGTCAATTATCTCCCATATATATCCTGTGGCAACAAAGCTAGATAATTGATTGCATTTAACAGACAACTCAAATGTATCTCATCACTCTAAGGAGTCTGCTGTGGATTAATTAAAAAAGTAATACAACAAGAGGGAAAAGCATTGCCCAGCTGGCACTGATTCCATGGTCAAAGTGAGACAAAGATGGTGACTGTAATCTCTTGCAGAACTTTTATTTCTTTGTCCTGATTTACCTGAAGAGACTCGTTTTACCCTGCTTTACAAGCTGACCCACCCTGGGTGGTTAAAAGAGCAGATTTTTGTCAACACACACACCCATACACTCACTTCTTCTTCTCGTCGTTTAACAGAGGCACACCCTATGGGTACAATGTGTGCACATGTACTGTAAGCACACATACAATACATGTGCATATGTGTGCATATGTGTGAATGAAGGGCCAGTGATTGCTTGCACTTATGGCGACTTAAAATAAAATCTAAATTGATGTCCATTGTATTTATGAAAGCTTCACTGTAGCCATCCTTGATTATTCTGTTTCATAATTGACTGTATAGCACTAACAAAAACGCGCCACCAAGATCGCATTAATCAGTATTACTCTGCCTTAACCTCAGTAAGTGGCACAATAAGAGACGTGCCCTCTCTAATCAGCTTCATTGTGTTATATCACCTCCGCTCTAACTATATCACAGAGAGTTCAAAGACCTCACACTACATGTTATTGCTGAAACCATCTTTAATCAGCGGCATTGGTCTTTGTTAGATCATGTAGGTCTACATTGTAATGAAAACGCCAGCTAGCTCCGATAGCAGCCTAATTGGGAGATAATGAGCCAATAACAGCAATGGCTAATGACACACAGAGTCTAAGTCACACCCCCCTCAGGCCGCACAGAGGCTCATTCACCACTGATGAAGTGCATAGCTGGGAAGTCTGACAGAGCTAGATCATGCTCTGTACAAACAGGCTGTCTTGATGGCTTCATTAGGCTAATGAAAGGCGGTGCTTGGCGTTTAAAGATGGTGATAGTGGACTCTAGAAACAAATACAGACATTTAGGGGTGAAGGATCACAAAACTCACTGTTCGTATATCACGGTTTTGAGTCACAGATCAGTTCGGCAGGAAAACAAAAAAGCTCATATCAGCCAATACAGAACGTTTTTGCCGTTTTTGTCACAGCAGCTGGTATACAAGGCTCCTCTCACCTCTGTCCCAGAAACATATCTTAACCATCCAGTGTAAACTGACAAATATTTTAAATGTTATCCTTTCACTTTGTTATTGTCATCTATAGTGGCTTTTAGTGTTTTTTTGCATAAAAACACACAATTCAAATGATTTGGAAATAAAAGACTGTATTTTTATTCAATGGCATTCTTGGTATTAGTAGTTTTAATTATGTATTATAAGCTGCTTGGATCTAGTGTGAAACAGGTCATAATTCCCTCTCTAATATCTATTTCACATTGCTGTGAAACATCTCCTTCAAACAAGAGGTCACAAATTAGTTGAGATCAGATCATTATTGCATTTTGCATTTCACTACTTTGTATCGCCTTTAAAAAGAAAACTGTGTGTTGTTGGGTTGTTGCTATGTTGATGTGAATATTTTTTGTTGTTGTTTGTTTGTGTGTCAGAATCTGCGCGGGGGGTGTGTTACAGCTTAAGCTCTGCATGAGTGTGTGGGCGTGGGCAGCAGTAAGTGGGTTGAAGGGGGTTGAACTTTTGTCAGGTCTCAACAATGAACTAGCTAACAGTAAACAAGCCTGATGATGCATAATCACATTAAGAGAGGCACCAAGCATGGAGGAACGACCCTGCTAATCCACACTGTGCTAGCTCTGTAACCTGCACATAATCCTTGAGAGAAGGAGCAGGGTTGAGAGGAAGAGAGAGCATATGAGGGGAGAGCAGGACCAATAGAGGCTTTGGAATTGAATTACTGTAGGTACAAGCTTTAGGCCAATTAACCAGGTGTCTCAAATCTCTACCTTGTTGTAGCTTTCATTTATATGATATGATGATGATGTTTTGCATCTCCAGTATGGGGCTCAATGATGTAGGCAGTTTAATGAAGCAGAGAAGCATATGACATGCCAGTGAGAAAACACCTTAGTGGTGCTGGGAAAGGTCTGAGCAAAAACACCGGAGGATAACTATCGTTTACGTGCATATTGTGCTCAAAAAACAATATATATTATGATACAGAACAATGTTGATGGCAAGAAACAATGAATGCTGGAAATCAAATGGTGTCTGATTCGCTTGATATTTTTTATTTCTTGTCCGTTATAAACAAAGAGGCAAAAGACAGGGAGGTAGAAAAAAAGGAGGCCAAAAAAGGAACCACGCTGATGAACTCAACTCCTCCACAACTGAAAGGCTTCGTACACTTTTGTGCAGAGCAAATGATCAGAGCTTCAAGGTCAACTGGTAGAATGTAGAATCCCTAAAAGAAGCATTGCCTTTGCACAATCTGCCTTTTCCCTTTAAGGTCATCAAAGAAAGGATAGGCTCCCTCAACTATTCAAGTATATTTGGACTTATGATTGATTTTAGTATTTTTAACTTGTATTTGTATTAGTTGCATTAGTTGCATGGTGTTCATGTCGACCTGCCCAAGGACTAAAGATGGAAATTAGCAAGTAGAAAATCTGGTTGAATGCATCTCTTCTCCTTAAGTGAGAATAATGTTTTTGAATATGGTCCCTAATAAATAAATGTAATAAACTAAACTAATCTAAACTCTGGCTCCAGCTGCCTGCTGCATTATGGATATAGAATACATAGAACAGGCACACGAGCAAGAGGACCTGCATGCTTATTTGACTAGAATGTATATTCCCTTCAGTGATCAGAGCTGCAAAGGAGAGGAATATACACATTTCTATTTGTGTCTGTCTTACACAACGGAGCATGAGTAGATACTACATTTCCATTGTGGTCTGAGGCCCTATTGCATATCATCCCTGGTTAACACATAACAGTGGGTTCCACATAATAGCTAGCATTGGGCTCCGTATCTAATAAGGCCTAGGGTGGATCATCATATTATCATTATTATCTCCACTAGGAGTGATGATGTTAAAGCCTAAATGCTAAATATTAACTGTATACACTCTTGTAATCACATTATAAAAACAGTTACCAACCCAGTTTATGCTTATAGCAGGTATCTACACAACCAACATGGAAAATGCATGGAAAAAATGGGTATAAAATGTCTTTTGTGTAATGCATGTTGATTGGGTTTAAAATAGACACGATTTTCTCCACGTATGTTGCTAATGAATCATTATCACGACTCAGCAGAGAACGTTTCAATTAAAAGAACTTCAGCTAAAGCCATAACCTCAATGCCAGGCATTTTAAAATGGCCTATGGATTACCTACAATTACAGCTTGATGAAAGAATTACAAAGAAGTAAAAAAAAACAACAACAGTGGGTTTCCATAGAAAGCAAAGGAGATGTTAAATGAGGATAGATGACTTTGTCTTACAGCGTATGGTGTTGAACTTGCACTGATATCATAAGCCACACTATCTTTGCTTTACTTTCAAAACTTTGCTGAATAAACTTTTTTCTGCCAACTTCTGTACAGCTGAGGGAAATTCATCATTGTCAGCCAGTGGATCAAAAATGAAGAGGGGCTGAAAATGACAGATATAGCAAAAGTAAAGAAGGGGAAGGTGGGAGGAAATGATGTGGAGAGTGAGGACACAGAGAGATTGGAGCCAGACAATGAGCAATGGTGGGGAGAGTTATCATGTGTGTATGCATATGTGTGAGTGGGTGGGTGTAATACACGTGTGTGTTTGTGTGTGTGTTTATGAGAGAGAAAGAGAGAGAGAGAGAGAGAGAGAGAGAGAGAGAGAGAGAGAGAGAGAGAGAGAGAGAGAGGTCCTTGATAGACCCTCTGAGCCGGGGTCCAGATGGACTTTGAGTACTGCCTGCTGATTCTGCCTGCCATCCTTATCCTTCGGTCATTTACCTCCTTCTCCACAAAACCTTCCCTCTCCTCCACACCCTGACGCTCTTCTTCTATTCTTCCAACTTCCATTGAGTCATTTTGTTTACTAATCTTCTACTTCTGCATCTTTGAACTGATATATATATATTACCCATCTAAAACACCAATTTACAATTACAGGAACATGCCTCACATTTCTGGACCTATCATCTCATGTAGATGGTGGTGTTTCCATTGTAGCTCCAGTGGAGTTTGAGTAAAATACCGGTCTAAAATATACCCAATTACATATTTTAGCAACAGTTCCTCAAACCCGACCCCTGACTTTCCACTGTGAAATGGAAAATCATCATTCTTCTGGCAACTTTGAAAAATGTTTGACCCTTTCTGATTAATTTTTCATCCACATCTCTAAACCTCTGTTTATCCAACAGAAGAACATACCTACAGCTGGTTTCTCCTCCAGTTCTGCACGGATTAGTAGGTGAACACTGAACCATGGCTGAACTGGATGTACACCCTGGGGAGGTGAAGAACTGCCACTGGTCTCTGTCCCACAATTTAGCCTGCACAGACTCATACAGCAAGGTGCAACCAAACACACACACACACACACACACACACACACACACACACACACAGCAACTCACCACGCAATCTCATCCAGCTAACACAGCTGAGTTTGACCTCCTTGTGGCAGCTGCTAATGTGTTACAACACTCCTCTGGCCCCAATTTGCTATGCCTAAATACAATGTCTAGTAGCTACTGTAGTATTGCCATACAGTGACGTTTGCTCGTACAACCACGCACAACCGCAATGAAAAGTATAATATCTCAGCCGTTTTTAAGGCTTATTGTTTTCAAAACAATAATCACCACAAAAGTGATGCACAATAAGATGTTGCTTGACTGTGGGATTGATGGGACTCAGAAAAAAACAAGAATCCTCTAAAGCTAAGTGGGTTTAATAGACACAACCAATGTGATCATTTAAATTACATAATGGATGGTGACAGAGAAATAGCGTGTTTAAAAACTAGTCTTGTTCATCCACAGTTTTTGTGAAGTTTGTCTCACAGGCAATGTAGAGTACAATTTCTGTTCCAGTGGTTTCTGAACCAAGATGTGAATTCAAAAATCTCTAATTTAAAAGCTTCCGGTCCCATTCATTTTTACTGTTTAGTTGTGTTTTCCGCACAAATGAATGGCATTGAACAACGGAGTTGTTTAGACAGAAATGGCCTTTTGGCTTTTGTTACCTGTGTGTTACAATACAGATCTTAGTAGCTTCAAATACAAATACTTAATACATACTAAATAAAGCTTTGCTTGGAATCCCTGGATTGCAATATTACATGTACCAGTTTAATTATTGAATATTGTGTGATGTGGATCAACATTTAGCGTTTCTTGGTGTTTTAAGGGATGCATAATCCAGCCTGAGGACAACAATTGTGTCAACCAGCCTTGCTTTCTTAGGCATAATATATGTCAGGGACAGTGCAGAGAAAGAAAGAAGTAAACTCCTCAATGAGTAATTTTCAAATTTTCACATTTCTGCTTTTGTATAAAAAAAAATCTAAACGACCAGATCTATGAATAAAATGAATGCTAAAAGCCTTTTGGATGGAGACTATTTGTGTATGTGTGGGAAAGACATTATTCAACTCATTGCCAAATGTTGTTTGAATTCAATACACCCCTGTTTTTTGCACATATATAGCACTGAGTATGACATTCATGGAGTTATATATATTTCAATTATGTTGTTTTGATTGATACATTACTGCAACATAGATTAAAAAAAGAGTTTTCTCTTGTAATTTTATCTCCACCAGTTGGTGAATAAGAGAAAATCTGTAAAACCAAAAATAAAACTGCATGCTTGTATGTTAAAGTTAAAAAACAGAAGGTGAAAAGTGTCAGTGTCAGTGAAATAAGAAGCATGATACGGTGAGAAGAAATAGAAAAAAAATGAGGAGGAAGAGAAGAAAACAGGGTCTTGAACAAAAGCCAATCACTTCAAGGGCCTGAACTTGGCCACTGAGTTCTTTGAAAAATGTTCTTATACACACAGGGAGGAGAAAAGAGTGCTGGCTAAAAAAGAAAGAGAGAGAAGGGGAGGTAAAGAAAAAGCCTGAGAGGTAAGGAGAAATAAAATTGATGAAGCAATGAATGTGGTGGGTGGAGTTTTATCCTCCACACCCAACTGACCTGTTTCCAAATAATTACCAAGAAAAAAAAATTAAGTCCCCGAGAACAAGAACAGTTTTCACACTCTAGCACACAAAGAGAAGGACCGGCTCGGAGATGAGACGGTTGGCCGCATTGTACTGCCCCACTTAAATTTTACTTTCAATTCACTAAATGTGCTATTTGACTTGGCAAAGGAGCTGGTATGTCCCAGGGAGCAGCAGGGAGTCTTACCAGGACTTTGCCAAGTTTGCTGCAGCCCTGCTGCACAGCCTTCACCTTGGCTAGCTAGTGACCTTAGACGTAGTGGGTGGTTCGACTCAGTGGAGAAAGGAAAAAATAGAAAATAACCTTAACCTCTAGTGGCTGAAGTTCAACTTTTAATTTTAAAACCTTCCTTGTGAGCACTTACACAACACAGGAGGAAAAAGTGACAAGGAGACAAGATATACTTTCTTACATAGATGTAGAGGAAAGAGAGAAACTGTGTGTAACACGCAGAAGTCCAGAATATAGTAAATAACACTGACTTGGCCTGGCCTGGAGATCTGCCGATATAATGTGACTAACAGGAATGGAAATTTATTTTTGTTTGCTTTGTGAATGATGTAAATGAAGACCATGAGAACAACTAAATAGTATATACTGTGCTGTGAAACCAAAATAATGCAAAGTTATTAGAGAAGTGGAAAATCCAATAAAACCTCTCAGTGATTGGCCTCAGACAGAAAGCCTATTATTTCACTTTTCTAAGACAATAAATCAGCGGTTATTATGGGGACTTGTCAACTGAAATGACATTCTAAACTCATAAGCTATATATTCAACACAAGCAATTAAAGTTGGATACAGCTGATCCCACATTTGGCTTTAAGATATTCAAACCATAAACTGCTTCATCTAAATAAAGCATGGCTTTACATTTTTGAGATATGTGCCAATCCTATTGGAAACATAATTTAGTACTTTCCAGCGGCTTACAAAATTCTTGTATTTCCAAAATGTCATCATCTTTCCATTAAATAAAAAAAGAATGTGATTGCGTGTTGTTTCATTTACAGTGTAGTTCAGGATGAGGTCAGGAGTACATGAAAACACTCACTGTAAGCTCTGCAAAATTAAACTTCTATGTTAATGGCTCTATTTGTGCACCGTGTTTGACAAAGATTCCTGCCACTTTGTTTGAGAGGTCCAGACTCAGGGGAGGATAACTCATGAGGCCCCTAAAAAAGGAGCAATCCATGGTTGCCAACATGATAAACCTGTAGGGAGGAGCCCAAGACACCCAGCTCCATGAAACACTCAAAAAAGTCTTACTATCTTAAACTCACATGTTTTTTGAAAGATGAGGCCCCCCACACCGTCCTCCCTGTAGCCCACATTGTGAAAATAAAAGAAAAGTGAAACATGGAGTCAGAGAGAGATGATGTGAGGAGGACAGGAAGAGAGGATGAGGAATTATGCCAGGGTCTGAAGATTCGTTTTGAGGTTGGATTTAGAGAAATGGTGTCTGGCAGCATGCACAGGGTCAAGCCCTGCAGGCCTGGAGCTCAAGCAGCCATCTTGGCAGTGACTCCTTCGGTGCAGTAAGAGGGGGATTGTTTTACAAGGTACATCAGTCTGCCAGGACCCTCCATTTCCTCTTTCCCATGTTGCACTAATGCAACTTCTATTTTTTTCTTTCAGACAGTTAATCTTTGATCAGAAATATATTGCTCAGTCGATGAGCAATGTAAACATCCACATAATTTGGAGCAGAAATCATGACTTCCTGTAGTTATATTTACGCTCAGGATGCGGATACTCAGAAGGGTAATCAAGGCTTCAGACGGTGTATGCTCCGCCAACAAGGACAGAGAGCTCCTTTTCCTTCCTCCCTCGTCTTGTGAATATATTGAGAATGTAAAGGATAGACCTTGGATTCAGTCATTTTCAATAAACAATTGAATTCAAATAATCATAGTGACATATTTCGTTCTCATTCCATCTGTTTCTTTGTCTTTCTGTCTTGTTCACACATATCACACACACATACATGGTGCACTCACCCACCACAGGGCCTCCTTCATGGGAAGACTAAGAGCCATGAAAGGCATACAGTGTTGATCCAGCCGATAAGCTGACCAATTGGGTCCATTTATCAAGAAAAACCTTTGCTCAAACGTGATCCCTGTGTGTGATGGAAAGCCTTCTGACAACTCTATTCCGTCCACGTCTCTGTGGTTCTTGGCGTGATCGCCTTGCAGAAACTCTAGCAGTGTTATTACAGATATTTAGTGGCCTACAACAGGACATTAGTTAAAACAAATGTGTAAATCTGGGTCAGAGAGAGACTAGTGGGGGGGAGTCTGAATGATGTATGCCAGATAAAACTGTATCTAGGAAGACAGAGAAATGACTCTTAACGGTCTTCAGAACACAGTAAGATGTGATAAATGTAGGAAACAAGTGGCTGATCAGTGAGACAGAGAGACAGTAAATAAAACCCATCTGGAATGGCTTTCTGTTTCTGTTCTGTTCAAGCTGAAACTCAAAACGCATATCAGATCTGAATGCTGTGCAGCGATAATAGCTGAATATTCATTTTGGTGCAAGCGGAAGACAAACATTCCCGTTCTTAATGACATCTCCAGGGAGGAAGTTCATTACACAAGGTTGTTACGCAACAAAACCCTGTCACTTCGAGAGGTCAGAGGAGGTTCACAATGCTAACATTAGCGAAAAATCCATTGGCAACTAGGTTAGTGACACTTCCTGCTTGAAATTACAACTTTAAAAGAACTGGGATACAAGTAACATCAGGTCTCCAAGTAGGCATGTAAGTCTTAACTTTGGTGGCCTACTTTGTGTCAGGCAGCAACACAGCAAATTAACACTTTATGTAGGTTCAGGCAGAAAAGGTATCAATCTCTCCAATTATTCAAAATCAGTTGATTAATTTTGTACTTATTGGTTCAATACACAAGGGTGATTCACCACATTAGCCTAATTTGGGTATAAAGAAGGAAAACAACATGAAAATATCTCTATCGTAAATGATATTCCAAGCTATTTACATTTTAGGGGTCATAAGCAATCATTGCTATAATGTTTCATCCTGAAAAAAAAATGTTTTTGTCCATTCATTCATATTGTAAATGCACAGCTGTGCTCCAACACACTGCAACAAATAAAATCAATTCCCTCTTCTCCTATGCTAGAATAAGTCATGAAATGATAAAAAAACATAACTTTATAACAGCAAGCGTAAAAAGTTTTTGTAAACTAGCTTTATGGTAAATCACTATTGTGTGATATCAATTACCAACTTGGTGCATTAAATAAATACTTTTCTATACAAACATTACAGAGCAATTTTATATTTGTAAGTTATTCCACTGGCAGTTAATACAATAATTTGACTAATTACTATCATATATTTCAAGTGGTGTATATGCACACCGGATATGCAAATCTGTGTACTGGATTTCATGGAGAACACATTGGATGTTAAAAACAGAGTTGGTCTATATGGAATGGCTTGTCAAAGCATCTCACAATGTAACAGGCATGTGTACTGTATGTCTGTTTCACAGATGGAAGGTGTGTGTGTGTGTGTGTGTGTGTGTGTGTGTGTGTGTGTGTGTGTGTGTGTGTGTGTGTGTGTGTGTGTGTGTGTGTGTGTGTGTGTGTGTGTGTGTGTGTGTGTGTGTTTGTGTCTAGCAAAAACACTGTAGCTGTAGTTGCACACTGTTCTGTACACTGATTGATGGTTGCTGTCCATGCAGGCCTACATTTTTGAGTGGATCGGAGTCATAGCACATGAGCAAACACAAGATGGAAGACTGTGGAACTCTCCACTACAAAGAATAGCAAGACTCTCTGCACCACATACACAGTCTGCAGAGAAGCACAAACTCACACACACACCACACCCACAGATCCACTTCCCCACCTCCAGTGCTTGAAGATCTACCTGCCAGCTGCTGCCAGTCGCAGGGAAAGATGGGCTTTGTTGGTTTTGTGAAGCCCACCGACAAGACCCCCCTGGAGACTGCAGGTCTCCAGCAACACAAGCCTCAGCCTTATCCACTCCGCCGCACAGGCAATCTGTTTTCTATATTGCCAGCCTGTATCACTGTACTATGCACTATAGAACAGCAATTGAGCAGGAAATTAAGTTAGGGGATCGGTATTTGGCGGAGGAGAACGAGCGGGTGTGGTCTTCCCTCTCCACATACAAGGATCATTAAATATCACACGACTTTCTTGATAAATTCCCTCTTCTTCTCTCTCTGCCGTTCCCATCAACTCACTCCCCTCTTCATACTCTCTTCTCTGTCTCTTTTCTTTTTTCCTCAATTTCCCTCTCATCATCTGCCCGCTTCTGTCTTGTCTTGTTGTGAAGTAGAGTGTATGAAACAAAACATCCTAATGGATGTTTGAACAGCTTGAGACGTGTCGGCCTGGGAACTACCTCCCTGTGACAAGGAGCTCTGGCAGGGAATTGAGACCTTTACGACGGGAAAATAGGGGACATATTTCTTTCTGTTATTCTTTGTTTATTTATTTTTGTCCCTCTTAGCCCCCTCCCTTCTATCTATTTTCTCTCATTATTTCTCTGCACATACAAACAGAGGAGATAGTCTAAGTTTTTTGGGGGGGTTAGCAGATGTGGAGGATACATTGACTTGTTGTCTTTTCTCCTCTTCTTCCCCTCTGTCCGCTTCTGCCTTTCTCAATTACCTCTAACTGTTTTCATTGAGTGACTGTGTGTGTGCAAGTGTAAGAAGTTTTTGAGACAAGGAAAAGGAGAGAGAGAGAGAGCGAGCTAGGTCAGGACGTCACTATTTAAAACTGTTGGAGCAGTGGCAGTTCTGGTGGGATGAAGGAATATCACGAGTGCATGTACACACAACCACGCACACCAGTTCTATTCTTACTCCTATGTGAATTCTCGGTTTTATTTTCTGGCACAAGAAAGAACTTTTTGTTTCTTTTATTAACTTCTTAATCATAAACCTCATTATCAAACTAATAATTAACTTTAAATTCAAATTACTTTTAGGTTAATTTGGGGTATTCAAATGCCCCAGATCTCAACATATTAATGAAATGTATATTCATAGAAGACATTGATTCCATTGCGTACTATTCAAACTTTGCATTTCTGAGTGGACTTGAGTGGACCGCAGCACATAAAAAAAATGTAGTGCTCAAAGGCTTATTTTAAATGAACTCAAATATCTATCTATATTAATATTTAATGAAGATACAAACTTAAAAATGTTTGTCCTCATGTAAAGATGTGGCTCATGTGGAAACAGTTATCCCCTATAATTGACTGACATTTCGAGTTTCTAACTTAAACCTGAAAGCAAGACACTGGCTTCCCTGCATCATTCAAGAAAGAGAGCAGTAGACACTAGTAACACTCTTACAGGGACAAAGCTCTTACTGCTACAATCTAAGGTCAATCAGTAGTGTTGACAGCTAAATTAACAAGTGCTACAAGCACTATTACATTTGGCTCCTGCTTGTGTAACAATGGATAGATATACCAATACACTGTCAGACAGATAATCACAAACAAATCAATATCTATAAATAAGCGAAAGAAAAGAAAAATATTGCTCTGGAGGTGGATTTATGACCACCACTGGCCACATGGAGAGAACACACACACACACACACACACACACACACACACACACACACACACACACACACACACACACACACACACACACACACACACACACACACACACACACACACACAGAGCACTCAAGGCCTGTGCAGTGGTCAAGTTAGTGGGAGGCAGTCAGAGAGATAAGGCGCCAACCAGGTCTAAATCCCTCCTGAAGCGGTCTTGATGGACAGACAGGCCACCATTAACAATGCGCTGGCTTGTGAGAGCAGCAGCTGATGGAAAGATACCCTGGCATTTGCCGTGTTAAGAAGTGGCCCTTAAAGATTTCACACTTCCAATTTCTTTGAATTATCTGCCATCTCCAGCCTGTCACTCAGCCTGACAATCTCAGATTCTTGCTCACTGAGGCACCAGGCTGGTTATTGACAAAGCAATCCGCCGTGATACAGCAAAGCCTGATAAAACATTAGTCAAACAACATGACGTACAACTCTAGACCCCAACCTAGCCCATGGGTGGACGCTCACGCTCTTCGTTTGCCCTTATGTGTCTAATAAAACACACTGTGATTCACGTAATATTGAGTATAGTCTTAGGACAGTATAGTAGTGTTCTCAAATATAACATTGCGCTCACATGTGCCTGTGTCTTTGTGCAATACCACAGATTATTGACTTGGTGTGACAATAAAACTTTGTGCCAACATAGAGTAACTCTTCCATGTATCACCATTTGCTAGATTGCAGAGTACAGAGCACAATAGATTTGTTAAGTTCCACCTAAGGCAGTGATGACAGCCAATGCTGGTGTGACATTGAACATACTGCTTATCAGATCTTTGATGGTTTGATTCGCTTGCTCTTCCAGACAGGCCATGATAGAAATATCACAACATCCCCATTAC
The DNA here is from genome assembly GCF_027596085.1 of Anoplopoma fimbria. Classification (NCBI taxonomy): domain Eukaryota; kingdom Metazoa; phylum Chordata; class Actinopteri; order Perciformes; family Anoplopomatidae; genus Anoplopoma; species Anoplopoma fimbria. The sequence goes on from NC_072461.1 coordinate 1,634,600, forward strand.
CCTCAGCATTCAGAACATAGTGCACAGCCTGTGCTTTCTATGAATTATTAAAAGCAGACAGATTACGCTGCAAGGCTGGAAGTCCAGAGGCATGCTACAGATGCTGCTGAGCAAAACGGTAACATCAGAAGTGTGTTTTTGTTCCTTTTTTTAAAGAGGGAGGGCGTTTTTTTTTTAAGAGGTCTGCATCAGATTAGAGAGGGTGGCTATTCTAGGGGAAAAGGAAATAGTAGGTGTGGTTTGGACGTGTGTTTGTGTGTGTGTTTGTGTGTGTGTGTGTGTGTGTGTGTGTGTGTGTGTGTGTGTGTGTGTGTGTGTGTGTGTGTGTGTGTGTGTGTGTGTGTGTGTGTGTGTGTGTGTGTGTGTGTCTGTGTTTGTTGCAAAGGATGATTAGGGTGAAGGGCACAGTGTCAGGGCTTGTTTGACATGTGGCCTGGTGGGTTGGCTGGATGGTTGGTTTACTGTCTAGAAGGATGGTTGGTTGCAGCCCAGCTCAAGCCAGGCAACTCTCTCTTGCTCTCTCTCTCTCTCTCTCTCTCTCTCTGTCTCTCTCTCTCCCTGGAGTGACGGGCTGAGACATTAAGACAGGCGTTTTAATTAACTGTGCCACTCTTCCACCTGCTGCCCTCAATATGCTCCGGCCCAGGCAAGCTGTCTCTCATACCACTGACTCTCTTGCTCTCCTTTTATTCTTTCACATCATTTTCCTACACTTTTTTCCCGTTCTTTCTCTCCTTTTCTTTCCATTTTTTAAATCTTACCCTACATCACTCCGATTTGCTCTCCCTAACCTCTCTTTTTTCTCTCTCTTGTGCATCCCTCCGCCGTTTGACCCAAATAAATGAAAACTCATACCAATGGATAAGGCAATTTAAATGAGGCTCATATGACAGAATTAGCCAATTTCTTTTTTTGAACTTGCGGAGAATTAATTTCTACATGTGTCCTGTTCTATTGACCCTTTAACAACCCCCCGCCCACACATACAGTGCACACACTCCCACGCTCTTCAAATCTATCTGGTAATTCAGCTCTGCCCAACACTCATCAGGCTATTCATTACCGCCTGATTGGAGATGGATATTTCTGTTCCCTCATGACAGAATGGAGCTAGGGATCAAACCGGGGACATTACAGGATTTAGAAGAGCAAATGCAACACAGCAGCCGCTTTGTGTGTGTGTCCGTACACTTGGACATGTGTGTGAATGTGTGCTCATAAATGTTTGTATTAATATGTGTAAATGTATGCTGGACAGTTTAAGACTTTCATTTAGTGCTGTGACTCCCATAGTTTAATCATTAGATCATAAATTGAGAATTAATTCAAACACAAAGGAGCAACAAATGATCCACTTTTAGCACTCTACTTAAATTGTATTACAATTTTAATGGGGTTAATAATAGACGGCATTGGCAACACAGGAAAACGACTTATACAAAGTGTTGTATTAAAAGGATTAATGTCCTCCGTTCAGAATTCAAACCAGGTCTTGGAGATACAGCTAAAATTAACAAATGGCCGAGCACTCGCTCCATGATGGGGCCTCAGTCGCAGCCATAATACAGTGAGAAGACAGCAACTTTGGCCAATACATCAGCCAGGCAGACAGGGAGCATTCATCTAATGTTTGAGGACAAGTGACTTTGAAGTTCTCTGCAGTGAGGTGAAAGAGCAGCCGTGGCCTTAACCTCTGTGTTTATGTAGCCGCACTAGCCCTGGGAGAGCTCCTAATGAATGATGCGGATAGATGGACACCTGGGCTAAAAGCACACACTCACACGTCTGTGTGAGGGTTTACGCATACTTTATGTTGAGGTCGTGGACATGTCAGTGTGTACAGCACTTCCAAGTATGTACAGCACTCTATGTCTGCATGTGCTGTGTGCAAAACAAATATAACAGCAGGCACAAAGCACTGATGGATTTAGTGAATGCAAGAAATGCCTGTTTTGCACTGAGCGACACTAATAAGTGTAATATCCAAGCAGATAATAACCTGTTAGAAGCAGGCTATGCTGACATCCTCCAGCAATGTCTCTCACTGGTGAGCTTGGTAACGTCACTTCCTCTGGGAGAAGGGTGTTCCTCTTTATATTCCCACATGACCATCCATTGCCCCACTGAAACAACCTGCCGTCACCTGCATGTCGTCAAGGAGTTAATTAATAAAGTTTCCAATATGAGCAAAAAAGTGATCAAGATTACATTTCTGCTAATTAATACATACAGTATACTATTGTAATGTAACATTTAAGATAGCTGTGTTTTCATTTCACAAACAAAAGTAGTACATAAAGGTATTGCCATGTAAAATGACATGATTATATGATATAAACTGATCAAAAGACCTTTTGGACTCTGTGCTATTCGTCTGTTAATTGCAAAGTATAGCTGGGGCCTCTAACCCCCTGAAGCTCATCTTGCATCCTTCTCCAGCACGCCTCTAGGAGCATGTTGTCCTTGTTGTGCTGCTGCTGCTGCTGCTGCATGGGGCCTCTGGTGATAAATTATGGATGCAACGCAAAAGCTGTAAAATTTGTTGTATCTTCCATTATCTTCATGTTAAAGGCCACAAAAGCTCTTCAGTGAAGTCAGCCATTAAGAAATGACAGGTATTGCTATCAGGCTTCTTTATAGCCTATTACCTGCAATGACAGCAGCTGCTGCTGCACCACTGTACGGCCTATCACATTATTTGCAGCTAAAGTCAGCTACTGTGTCATTTCGCCTCATTTTCTTGACAGTGCTATCATAAATCCATTGGGCTGCAGGGGAAACTGTCGACTACCTCGATTATCTTCATAGCCTGAATGAATTCTGAAATGTATGTAACAGGCAATGACTGTTATGGATCAGGAGCCAGGGCCATATTCCCGCTAACTCTGTCTCTCTCCCTCCTTGTCTCTCTCTCAGGAGATGTGCCGATCGAGGGCTTGAGGGCTCTGATATTCGCATAAAATTGAGTAAAGTAGGTGAACTTTGAAGCACACAGTGACAGCTCATGAGAGGTGACGTCAGCTCCATTTCCTAAAGACAGTGTCCAGCTGATTTGTGCCGGTGCCCATTACGGAATAAGAAATCTAGTGTTATCATTAAAGGGTCAACAACAGGATCCACCTCTTGTATGTTGGAGCATATTAAAGAAAGAAAAAAAAATGAAATGGGGCATAAGTCCATGTGGACAACTAGATATGGCTGCATGTTTTAAAAAGGCACATATTTGAATCATTATCCGATGCTAATATGTTGATTGAATGCCGTGTATCATAGAAGGGCTGTACAGTGCATTATTGTACCTGTCAGTGCAATATTGTGGTTTGCCCCACAGGTGACCTTCGACACATTGTCCACAAACTCAACAAAGCAAGGAAGGACCACATTTTCATCAGAGCCACTGCCAGTTTGTCCATAATCATTTTGCCTGTAGGGAGAAGAGTATAAACACATGATTAAAAACATAATGAATTACCTCTAGGCATCATCTTCATACTGTTTTATCACATTTCAAACTACAGGCAACATCATTTCAAAGCATGAAAATATTGCACACCTTTCAATTTCTATAGGGTAAAATAAATAATCAAATCAATTAAACTATTGCAGCGAGCGGCTTCCACTGGGGACTGTGGAACATATGCGTTTCCTCCCATTTCTACGAATCCTCTTTGTGACAATAACGAGACACAGCCCTATCAGAAGTGAAACACCTCACTAACTAATTAGACTCTCAGGCTGCAGTCTGACAAAATAAAAAGAGAAAAGTGCTTGAAGGAAGACTTGCTCTCCCGCAATTTGCATCTGCCACTTTTTACTGCATCTGTTCCAAGTGCCATTCAACGTTCTCTTCCTCCTTTTGTTGGGGAGTGTTGAGCCCCAACTATTTAAGCTCACCTCCTACCTACCCAGAGCTTTGTTCCTGCTCCTCTGCAGACCAGTAATGAGCCAACCGCCACAAAACCACTAGGAAATTAATGACTCATTACGGATGGGGCCTAGACCGCTCCACAGCCTCTCCTCCTCCTCCCCTCCACCCCACATGCCCCCATGTAATCCTCTCTCTCTCCCTCTCTTTCTCTCGCTTACTCTCATCCCTTCAGCCCATACAGAAGGACCCCAACACCTCCCTATCAATTAGAGCCTATTACAGGGCTCCCATGCTAGCAGGGCAAAGAAAGAAGGCCTTCACAGCTCAAGAGTGTGTGCAGCAGAGATTGGGAGAGTTGAATAAGGAGCCTTAAGGTGCTCCTTTCACACCCTTGCCCTTATCCATTATGCCAGTCTGTAGAGCCCCCTAGGAGAAACGTGCAGCCCCAAAAAGACTTTGGGATGAAAATAAGTCAAGGGAGGGATTCTTGGTCACACCTTTTTCCCTTTCCTTCTACTACAACGTCAAATTATATCATAACTAGTCCTTAAGGAAAGCAACATGGTCACTGTGGTCCTCCTTTCAATAGAGTGTTAGAAAAAGATGGCAGGTTATGAATGATATGTAGTAATCATACCATCTGTGTCTGTATTCATGGAAGGACGGACCGAGAGAGATATTAACAAGATAAAGCAAATGGTGGACAAGCACCTACACAGGAAAATACATGTGGTTATTGATTTCTCTTAGTTTTACTCTGTTTTACCCTCCATTGCATTCCCCCAAGCAATACCTAGATATTCACTGTTGGTCTTTGTTCAAAGCAGAAAAATACTGTTCTAGATTGCCAGCATTTTAAAATATCTTCCCTTTTTTTCCCATGATAGGATATGTATCAGCTTTTCATTCAAGCATGCCATGCTCATTGGCTTTTGAAGCTATGGTGCATTTCAAGGCAATCCCTCTGAGAGTGAATGGGTGAGATCACATGGGTTTGAGGTGGTTTAGAATGGCAAATCCTGCTGAAAGTGTCATTTCCAGTCGGAGACATCAATTTGGTGTGTGAAACAGGGCCCCAGGAGAGCCCGGTAGCCTGGGAGATTCCTGACAAGAGTAAAGGGTCTGGGGATCAGCTCATACTCACCTGGATAAGACAGGAATTTCACAAAGAGCTTCAAATACATGGAGCAAAGTGCGGAAAGAGGAATAGAGGCAGAAACATGATAGACAATTTAGGAAAAGAAAGTGCACTAAGAATGTAAAAAGAGAGGAGCTCTTTAATTTCACTCAATCTTAAATAATTGCCTTTATATAGCATACAATAAATTAGTTATGCCATTAAACATAATTGTTCTATTAAGGTTATTAAAACAAAAAAAGACTCATATCTATTAATGTCCAAAAAAAGAACTATCCAGCAAAACTAAAGCACATCAGGTTAGAACCGAGGCAACTGCTTGTCCTTTTGGACTTTGGTATTATTTTAGATAGTAGTTGTTTGCATGAAAAAAAAAAAAAAACACTAAACAGGAGTTGATCAATGGCCTCCATCTGGGGAGGATTGTCAAACCTCATAAGTATGGTTAATAGAGAGATATTAAAACACTGACATGTACAAATTAAAAATCTAAATTACTGGCAGCACTATTTCTGGCCAAACATTTTGGTAAATGTAAAACAGTGTACATAGGCAGAGGTATTAACTCTAATATAAAGCCTCAATTAGCTAAGTGAGAGCAAAATAGCTGATAATTATTGTGCCTGCTCATTAGACTTGTTTTGACACTAAAAGCACTTAAATCACTGCACAGGCATATACACAAACACAGATGCAAACACACACAAGCAGATGTTGAGCGTTTATTCCCATCATAATGAGGCAGAATCTGTACAGGTTGGGTTTTACTTGTTTAGATGAAAAACTAAACATTTTATCTCAGATTAAATAGGGTCTTACTATGATATGAGTAATTTATAAATATGTCTATGGGTGGTAAATTTAATGACCTGATACCCATTACAAACGGCAAAGGATTGTCATGTCACAGTACAACATAGGACTAGTTTCAGACACGTTGTTACGTATTTTTTAATATTAATTTTACCTATCTAGGGCAGAATGCAGCCAACATAGCACAAAAAACTCAAGTAGTTTTGAGTCTTAAGAAGGTCTCAGTATAAAAACTGCTGATACATAACGGGGATAACATTGTTGACTATTGATTCATGAGATATTATCTATGAAATGAGTTCAAAAGCAAGGCAACATTCTGCTGTACCTGCTATACATCTTGGCTAATAATGATACAGAGTCCTAAAGAATAAAATCCTTGGGGCCTGCCATGAAAGTGTAAGATTCAATGCGGTAAAATACAATGTGCTGTAAAATATTAATGTGTGTGGTAAAATTATGCTGGTGGTAATATTTTAGATCGCTGCTGTCTGTAAAACAGGCATATCTGTATTTATTTACAAGCAGGGGTAGTGGATGGGGGGCTTTGTTTGAAGCCACGTTTATGAATATCGACTCAGGCTCCAAGGTAAGTGGCTATAAATCTGTGAGGATCTTTGTAAAGTCCCTTGGAGGACATAACTTCAGGTCTAACCGCCTCCTTCCTTTACTTGACTTTTAAACATTTAGATGTAGCCCGGCCAACTGCATTTAGAGCTGCATCTAAATTATGAAGGGTTCCATTTTGTGAGTCCAAGTGTTAACCAATCAAAGTTGATAAATGATGGCAATAGATTTCTCTAGGATAGAAACAACTGGCGTGTTTGGCCCTTGATCTACACTGTGTATGAGTCTGGGGAGTTCTGAAATGGATCTCTGCACAACCTGCTATGTTCCAGATGTTGACGAGGATGTACACAGCAGAAGATGCCCTCATACCCTTGAGAATCAAACCGTACACCGACACTCCTTTAAATATGCTTACAACACATACTATGCTACACTATTTCTATTTTTTCCTATTCATACAGTATAGCATTTTACTTTTCAGCCCGGCCTTTCCAAAATAGTCTCTTTGGGTAAGATGATGAAAAGAGTGAACTGCTTGAAGCCGAGAGCATGACCTGTGCTAATGAGAGAAGCATTACTTGTTGTATGATTAAGAGATCATGTATCAAATAGCTCATATCACCTTAGGCTATCGAGACCAGCTGGAAGAGTTCTATAGGTCCACATCGGATGAACCTTTAGCGGATGACTCATTCACACCTTCTCTTTCTTCAGTGCTATATCTTAGACATGTTTATCTATTTATTTTGCCTTGTGGTTCTGAAGTTCAGATCACAGGGGTGATTGCATTAGTAATGTTGCAGCGGTTGGCTGACCTGGAGATGATGGACAAAGAGGTCTGTATCCTCCAGCTATGATGATGACATTGGAGCCGGAGATTAAGAGAACTGATTTCTTTCCTGGTTGAGTTCAAAGGGCTCAATCAAAGTGCTTCACTGCTGAACTCTTGCCCATGGGTCTTGCATCTTGCAATAAATGCATAATTAACTGAAAAGTGGTAATAAGGTTGTGCCCTTTGAAAATAGTGTTTTGTTTTTTTTCTTCTGCCTGGTGATGAACGCAGCAACAGTTGATGTCACCACGCACTAATAAATGGCTGGAAAGCTGCATTGATCCAGCCATTTAATTCCAAGAAAATAGCTTCCTCCTGAGCTAAATTGGATAAAATTGACAACCTCCCATTAAAGCCCCATCTCTCTCTTTCTCTCTCCCCTTTTTATTTCTTTATATTTCTTCCAATTTCCTTTTTCTTTCTCCCCAGTGTGCCTTCTGCTTTCTCAGGGCTAATCCTTGCAGCCTCTTCGTTTATGTAGACCTCAGCTATCTCCCTCTCGCCATTCTGTCCCCGACGATAGCTGACACGAGGTATCAGTTCACACCCTGAACACACAGAGAGAGGTGCTAAACAGGGACTTCAGGACATGTCACATCACACTTTAAGGGATTCACAGTGATTCAGAAGGAGTTCAGACATGGCAGAGGGATCAGTGAATGTTCACTAACACACATTATACCGTACACAATCAATTCCGTTTTGTATTGGATTTAAGAATAGTACATTCATGATTATATGGTATTACTTAAAGGACCTTCAATCCTATAAAGATATATATAACAGCTCTGCCTTTTACACAAATAACAACTTTAATTTGTATGTTCCCCAATGAAGATTTTATGGCCTTACGTTTGAGTTTAGAATTTAAAATGTACAATCATAAGACTCTCTTTGGCTACTGAAGATTTAAATACTTTCTCTTCTGATATGTTAACTGCTTTTTTTATGAGAGACATTGTGTGGTTGCAGTGAAGGTGGTTATGATGTGCTTCTGATATCTAATGCAATTAGGCTATTTTGAGTGCTTAATCTTGATTACCTGTTGAACATTGCAAATAGGCAGCGCCCTGGCTGTCTGCAACATGGAGGTTGAGATGCTCTAATTAAAAGTGATGCAGAAATGAGAGAAAGAAACTAAACAAAATGCGTGATTATAAAATAAGATATATTTATATATTATATATTTATTGTACATATTTTCTTATTGTATAATCTGTTCACATAACCAAACAGAACCACCCTGTGATCTATTTATTGAGCATGTTGACGGTTGTACTACTATATTTAGTATAGTTCTTTAATTTCTGGTGTGACAAGCATTTAAACAGTTTCTGTCTGAGCTGACCCCTGAGTGTTGACGCTGCCTGAAAATACTGTAGTGGCTCTCTAAACATAAGGACCCATGGGTAGAGACTCAGGTACCAATCCAAGTCTGTGACAACATGTGCCAATAAGAAAACTGTTCTTATCTCAAATGCTGAATAGATTGCCCCCTCTATAACTGCTTAAAAAGTGGTCCATGTCCCTGAAGTTAGAGCAATTGCACAGTGTATGTTTTTTTCCCCTCACTTCCTGTTTTGTGACTGAAAATCGCATGGAGCCCACACCACTTTAAGCCAGTATTTACAGTTACGATCTGGCTGTTGTTTTCCAAGGAGCCGAGCTGTGCTTTGCCTGTTTTTTTATAAATTCATTTAGCTGTAAGGCAGAGTGTGATAAGACAGAACGAAGACTTCCCTCATAACGAGGCACATGCCAAGTCTGACATAATCCAATCTGGTCCATTTTCATCAGCTTTTGTCTTGTGTTTTTTGCTTCTCTTTTGGACTTTCCTTTGGTTCCAATGATGGCTCAAAAACCTGAAATGACACAATTCGGTCGCACTTGTATGGCGGTGAGGCTGCAATCCAAACGGCTTTTCTGCAGAGAAATCCTTGAAGACCCACACACATTTAAATCTGGCCCTGGGGGCAACAGGCTCTAAACCACTGAGATAAAAAAAACATCCAGGCCAAAAGCAGAAATATATATTTAAGGGAGGGCTTACCATGGCAACAAAAAGGCATGTCAAACTTGTGGAAAGGAGGCATTCTGACTGAGGAGTAAACACAGACCAGTGTGCCCGTAGGAAAGCGAAGGAAAAGCTCTCCGCATATTAAAGGGCCCAGCCTCACACATATATACAGCAGAAAGAGAGACAATGGCTGTAATAACAGGCGAGGCGACAGGGTGCAGAAAAGAACGCTTAGCGGTCATTTGTGAGAAGAAATGCAGCAGGGCCTAATAGATTTGATGCCATAGGCAGGATCTTGCAGAAAGAGACTAACAATGTCGTCTTAAGTGGGTTATTGGGCCTCACAAGAAACTTTTTCCCCGGACCACTGGTCTGCAGTGAGTCAAAACATTATCCATTTACTAAGGAAGCTTATTTGTTATATCAACACCTGGTTCAACAGAGACTCCAGATGTTTCTGTGTAATGTCGTATAACAGATACAGTATCACACCAAAATATTTAACTGAATATGAGGAGGAAGCGGGTATTGGACACCGACCACGTGTCTATGAAGAAATACTCTCCTTCGCCTCAAATTAGTGAAAGGGAGGAGAAACCCGGCACCCCACTGCTCTGTGCTGTGCTGTGTCACCTTCATGGCGAGCCGGCAATACGCCACGAGGATATTTTCAATCCTCAATAATACAGCAAAACAGATACAACAGAGAAGTGAAAGAAGGAAAAAAACGTGAGAGCGTGATTCTCACAAATAAAAAAAACTGCTATATTCTCTTTTTCTATTCACACTCGTGCCCTGAATGCTTACATTTCCAGTGTAAACACAATCATTGCTGTGTGAGAATGATGAAAAGCCGTTACTCTTATTATAGGAGAAAATAACAAGCTCTCATGAAGGGATTGATTGTTTTCAAATCGTAGATCTTTGTAAGAGGAGTGTAAAGTAGAGCTAAGTCTCCATTATGGGACGTTGCTGCTACATTGCTTTTGATTTTCTGTCAACATCCCTCTTACCAACCAGGCCCTGTATTTACTAAATGCATCGGGGCCAAGAAATGGATTGAACATATTGTTCATCTTCTGCAATCCAAATTGTGTCAACCAGTTGGAGCTATTGCAGGTCTTTTATTCAGTGTGTCTCACTCTGCCAATGTTTATAGATACAGAGGACACTCCTGAATAGTTGACTGCACAATATGAGTGTAGTTACTGTAACAAAACCGAACATAAATTAACCGTGAACCAAGCAAGCAGGCAACTCACTCCTGCAAAGCTCTTTTTCTCTGATGCGTGGATTATGCACAAAAAAATGAGTCCAGAACCAAGTGGAAACTGCTCCACGAACATGTCCCTACACAAATCAATGCCTGCTGAATAAACATGTTTTTGTTTTTTCTGTTTGTCTCATATTTTTAATCTTTAACAGTGTTTTATGATGGTAATGATTAATGTAATGTTTTCAACAAATTCAATACATCAAACATGACTTTGAAAATTCAACGGGCATGGTGTATCATATTAATGTTTATAATAAAATTTAAGGTGGTACTTTATTTTAATGCCTTGTTCCGTGTTTTCTTGATATCGTACTATTTACAGGAATGCAATAATTCAATATACAAACACAAGCTAACATTAAAATCCTACAGCAACAGAGCCTATATGAAGGTGGTGAAGATAAAAACAACAGAATCAGACTATTTGTCTCTTAAACTCCAAACACATACTTCTAATACCTACACATTTGTGCACACACACTCAGCTGTATGTAAGAATATACACAACACTACACAACAGCACTGAATTTGCATCCTTGTCTGGTTTCAGTATATATCTTTGGTTGCTAGGTTGCTTTACTCCACTGTCTATTATAAGTCAGTCATCTGCACCTTCCCCTCTCCCTCAGAGTCATGGCCCCTCTGTCCCCTCTAAGTACCCCAATAAATTCAAATGTAATGCTCCTAAATGAGATCACTTACATGTGCCATTTCTCTTCAACCATATTTATCATCTAACACTTTGGCCTTCATTAACAAATGGCACTCAAGGGTGTGGTGGTGGTTGGTGATTCCTCATCCCTGCCACAGGACAGAGAGAGAGAGAGAGAGGGAAGGCTATCACCGAATGACACAAAGTGAACAGGGTGGGGGTTAACGCTTCACTTTGTGACGTAAGTCTTGGTACAAAGTCACTAACGGTTTCATGAGGTCAACTAAAATACCAGCAAACAGATACGGATAGATACTGTAAGCAACAGTCGCAAAAACAAAGCCACACAAGACATTTTTTTGGTGCCATTAACGTCTAAACATTTAAATTATTTTGTTTGCACTTAAATATACTGTACAAACACTGTTGCAGCCACCCAGGAAGCCAAGGATACAAATATGACTCACTCTGTTCACCAAAACAGTTCAGAATCATACTTTACACCTGGAGCAACACACGCACACGCCCTCCTTCACAGCTAAACGCTAAATGTAAAAATCCAGAGGCCAATGACGAGCATCAGCCAACAAGTTCACCATTTACATCAATAGATTTAATTGGCTGTGGTCTCCAGCAGGGTGAGAGGCAGTGGGGTGCATTTGCTTGGGACTACTCCTGTAATATTACACACCGTTCATCACTTAAGGTTGAGCCTACCTAGTGTTTAATTTATAGTCCAACTTTTCTTCCTGCTCTGGCACTCTCTCCTCATCTGCATTGGCAAAGAAAACATTCAGTTTAGCTATTAATTATCACGACAATGGAAAGATGCACAAAGCAAGGGTAACCCCTTTTTTATTTCCTTTAATAAACATTTTAAAACAGCTTCATTATAATAATGTATTTTGATTAACGATGTTTACCACAGTGCTGGTAGTGAAAATTGCTTTCCCATAAATTAAACCAATAAAAGTTAGTTGATGAATTATTGCCTAAATGTAAAATGTTACAGTCTAATTCATTTACAGCAGCTCCACTTTGAGCAGTGTCTACAAAATCTACATATTCATAAAATAATAAACATAATTAATTAATTTGATTTACCTAAAACTGTACTGAAAATATTTGTTCGGAAATGTATTATTTCAATTCCGGATGAATACAAAATGGTATATTAAGATCCAGTGTTTCTGTAACTCTGCAGCATCATATACAGCATATACATTGATTTTAAAAAGATCTTAAGGAAAGTTTTAATGTTATGCTTTATGTGCAGACACAGCACAATGGAGCAACTTTAAGCCTTACGAAAGTACATTTTCGGTGTCCAGTTTCAGTTAATTTATAGCATGTAAATATATAATTTATGTATGTAATACATAGATGCATATAATAAATACACACAGGCATATATGCATGCATTTATTTATAATTATTGTTAATTCATTCATAATTCATTAAAATTTTTATTATTTTTTTGTTTGTGTTCCTTTTTAAAGAGCAACAGTTTCTTACTGTATGATGTAATCTAATAATTAAGCTTTATTCAACTCTTGCATTAAAATGTATTTAAAATGTACATAATGCACTTTCACATGCAGAAATTAATTTTTACTCCTTACTCTAATATATGTTTTATTTCTTTATTCAAATTACATTAAAAGAACACAAATACATTTTTATCATAGCCACTCTCATTTATTCTCTGATAAGTACTTGTTCATGCTGATTTCAAACAATGCTTTGCGAGTGTTTTTTATTTAACAAAGCAAAAGGCTGTGTACCTTCAATGTAAATTTACCCTTTAAAAAAAAATAAAAAGCAAGAAAAACGGGAAGCTTTGTGGGGCAAGTCTAACATTTTAACATCTCTGTGTTTCATTTTAATCACTGACAACAAAATAGCCTCGAGCACGATTCTCTCCCTCTCTCAAAGTTAACTATGACATCTGGCATGGGCTCTGAACACCATGACAACAGACACCAGACTACAGACACCACGGCAGCATACAACTGTAGTTCAAGAAAAGACACAGTGAGGAATAGAGGGGGAGATACACAGCTTGTTAATGGGGAGAATGCAATGTAAAGAGATCAGTAATTACCATTATTTAAACAACTCCCAATAACAAGTGGATTATGTAGAGCCTAGCTATTGTGAGGACAAGCTCTAATGTTTCTGATGCAAATCCTTTTTTTTTTTTTAGTTTCAAAATCTAGGAGCCATTGTCTTGACAAGGAACATATGCTAGTAATGGTACAGAAAAATACATAATTTGTGCTAAGCAATTAACTGAGGACATACACTCGTTTTACAATGAATATTTGTATGCATTAATCATTTAAGCATGAAGTATCAAGAGGAGATGGTACATGAGCCCCTCTGTGTGCCCTGGGGCTATTGTCATGGTGGGCATAATGGGAGGGGATTGTAGTGCAAATGTTATCATCTATATATCTTAATGCTGAAATTTAGGATGGAACTCTATTTGAATCATGACAAGAGGTCTAAAATGATGTGCAGATGAAGACAGAACGAGAGAGATGACATAGTGACAGAGAGAGAAAGGAGGGAGAGAGTCTTGTCTTTGGTGAAGTGAGGAACACTGTGGCAGGTGATACTCTGGACACTGTCACCCGCTTTCCCAATCAGCCAGAAATTATCATTTTAATAGACATTCAATTAGATTCATTATTTCACAATTCTTCCTTGTGTCGGTCAAGACCCCTCTCCATTTCGATTTATCTCTGGAACACATTTTTGTTCGGGCAAAACGATGGATTGACAATGCAAGGGAAGAGTGAAGTCAATTTTGCTTGATGTCACTGACGGCTTAGCATGTAATTACTGTCACACATGCACAATAGCAGTACTTAGAGAAGTGCAAGAAAATCAATTTGGTTTTCAGGACTGCAACTTAAGCAAAAGTACATAACTTTATTTGAAAGAGTAAGAGTGGAGGTTGTTTAAATGTGAATACATATAAGTGTATTTGGTGTTTTGGAAGTTCTTTCTCTCTTCCTTTTAAAGATCTGAGATGGATTGTCCAGCAGCACCCTCTTGTGGAACCTAAGTAAAATGCAGCCCTATTTCAGCACTGCAGCCTCTCTCTGCTCCTTTCTACTGTCTGCATCCTGAAGCGGCACTCCTCTTCTGGCTGGATCTTCCTGTCAGCCTCTTCCTGCCGAAGACGCCCAGCCACTTCCCTTTTCTCTTACAACTTGGTCTTTATCTCTCGCTAGGGCCTGCCGCGATCTCAGTGACCTCTTAGTCAAATATTTAGATGGTCGATTTCCACCCCTTTAAGGAACTGCCTCACAACCTCTCGCCATAAAAGAAATCAATGTGATGAGTTCAAATGCCAGAGGAAATGTTCAAACATAAACAGGTTCATTGGGAGGCTATTGGGAGGAGTGTTGGCGGAGGTAAAAGTGTCAGTAGAAGGAGGTGGGTGGGTGGGGGCGGTTGGCGGCAAAAGGGGGCACTGATGCAAATGTATGCACAGCCATAGAGCAGCTATGCATATGCATATGGGTAGAGAAGGATTACACTGAGGGATGAGCAGAGATACTGAGAGGGTTTAAAAAGAGGGTGAAGGCTCGGAACACAATGAGGTAAGGCGGGGCATTTATGTTTACCAACGAAGGAGAGGAGAAGAGAGGAGAGGAGAGGAGAGGAGAGGAGAGGAGAGGAGAGGAGAGGAGAGGAGAGGAGAGGAGAGGGAGAGGAGAGGAGAGGAGAGGAGAGGAGAGAGAGAATGTATTTGGTACATCGTGGCTAAAATAGGCTTCGGCCCTTTTGCTAAACAGAGTGACCTCTAGTCGGGGCCTTGGGGGAAGAGGGTGTGGAGGGGGTAGAGTAGTTAGAGCAGCCCACTCTCACTGTTCCCTTCAGGGAGCGACACTGCACCAAATAGCATGGACAAACCAGGGCATTAATATCCTCACACTAACCCCCTGACAATACCCCATTATGTATGTACGCCTCTGTGCATTACACACCTTGAACTAGAAACAATCGCGCCCTTTATCTTTCTTTCCCCTTAGCACTTGAACCACAGCCAGGAAATGCAGCGAGCCCATTTTATTATATATTTCTCATTTCATAGGCAAAAAAGGGGTGTGCGGAAACAAACACAAACACACACACACCACTGAACACCTCCACTGTGTTCTTTACATAATCAGTTACCTTGTGACACCTACCTTTGCTGCAAATGACTGTTTGCCTTTTATACTGCTCTGTGTTTTCTCTCTATCTCTCCCTTCCAGCCATGTGTATCATCTATAATTACAATTCACACTGATTCCAGCCTGCCATGCTAAAACCCAGCCTACAGTATAAAATAAGAAAGCAGCTTGTAAGGTGCAATGGGAGAACATGACAACCAAGACACAAGGGGGTAAAGAAAAAAAAAATGAGTCTAAACAGAAGCTCTGGCCGTAGGGTAACAGCATCAGCACAGTATTATGATGTTTCTAAATGGGGAGCGTGTCTCGTGACACGGGTCCCTGTCCAGATATCGATTGCTCCTGTGGCTGCAACACTAACAGCAGTGGAGAGCCATTGAACTTTAAAGCAAATAGTCCTTCTCCCCCGCTCAGCGTCCTCTTACAGGCGATCAATATAGGTCGGCCCAGCACCGCTAACACCTCTATCTGGAATAATGGCCTTCCTCCTATAGTTACTGATGAGGAAGATATACAGACAGACTGGAAACAAGTTAGGAAGGGGGATTCAAAAATAAAGTAGAATATGACCAGAGGAGGAGGTTCAAACGTTCATATTACTTATTTTAACTAATAATACAAAAGCTGGGTCAGAACAATATGAACCCAATAATACCGACTAACCATGGAGAAGACGAGGGCTGCTGATACTATCACTTAAAAAGTAAGTTTTAAAATAGGGACTGAACAGCAATGGATATATAAATGTCACAAATACTAAATTCAATTTTTTTTAATTTTTTTTTTGTATTATACAGGTTAACAGGAAGCATTGCAAAATTATGATATTTCATGAGCAGCTCAGATAGCATTAAAACCACTGGTGCTTGGAAACTCGCTGCATATGGTCCTTTAAGAGTCTTTCATTTACTTCCATGCTTAGGATAGAAGTGGGCTGGGCGTCTGTTTGATCCCTATTAGCCCTGTATTAGCCACTGTGACCCTAATGTCCCCCACTCCATTACTCTGCTGCATGGAGAGAAGTGGAGATGATGGCCCTGAGAAGAGACGAAGGCTGAGGGGTTCAGGATGGCTGGGCAGAGATCAAGTGTGAACGGTGAGGAACGCCCATTGCCCATTCTGGATCACCCTGGAACCTCTTGGGACCGTCAAAGGGTTACACCCTGTATTCATCTCGGCTCTGTCCAACACTCTGCAAAACATGATATGAACTACCCTTATCATGTACAACATAGGTTATCATAATAGAGCTATCGTTGGCATGCATGTATGATTTACAGTTTTCTTATTTCACAAAGAGACAATTATCTTAAATGATGTTGATCTTGCAGTTGTTCACAATAAGCAAAAAGAGGGTCTCATAAGTGGAGAAAAAAAAATATATTGTTTTATTATTATTTTTTAAAAAACGTTTTTATGAGCCAGAAAATAGGAAATAAAAAAACATAATCTGGGTGACACCCAATCACTGTACAGGGATATTTTTCTAAATTAAGTACTGTTGGACCAGAAACAAAATGTGCAATGGTTTTTCCATCATAGTATTTCTGTTATATGGGTATTACTGTAAAACAGGCAACTGGATACTAGCGGGTTCAAAGCAATATGCAAAATGATTGCAGTTTTTCCAGCTGAAATCATCTGATCCCTTCCATGCCTGAATCAGATTCAGCTGTGAGCCAGATCACTGAGGAGGAACACAAAGGGGAAAAGCAAATGAAAGAGAGAGTGCAAAAAATTGAATGTGAGAGAAAAGACAGACAGGAAAAAGAGAAATTTGAGAAAGTGCAGCGCAGTGCAAAGTGTTTAAAGATGGCTGATGTCAGAAGTCAGAGGAAGACAGTTCTTGGCAACAGGAGTTAGCAGTGTAGCAAATCATGTGGCCAAGGCAGAGGCCAGTCTGAACATGGAATGTGACAGAAGCCTCAAATATGGCGACATTGGAACTCAAAAATCTCTTGGCTAGTGGATTTCTGCAGCAGCAAGCTACTGTGTAGGGAAGTGCTGACTGCTGACTGCAGAAATGTCACTTCTCACCGAGGATCAGAAGGAAATCCATCATGACAAAAAGGCCCTCATTAAAGGCTCAGGCAGACTGTGACCAAGATTACAGCAAACTTGTTTGTTAGAGAGTGTATGCATTCATCTAGCCATGCAAGAACTGAACTTTGCAAAACGCTGCATTGCATTGCACTGTATAAAGTATGATACACCATATTCATAGTTTCTAGAATGTCAGCACACACAAAGATCACATTCCCTCGGAGCATAAAAAGTCAGATTGATTGATGTGGCACCCACAAAAATGAAGAGCATATTTGAATTTCAAAAGGATAGCACCAAAGGTTCAGCCTTTCCACTTCTTAATTGTGGCTTAACTGCTCTAGCCTATTTTAATGGGTAGAGGTGGGCTGGTCCTCTATCTGAACTCCATTAGCTTAGTATTAGCCATAGTGACCGTAATGGTCCCCACTTCATTACTCTGTCGCTGGGAGACACAAGATGATGGCCTAGAGAAGAGATGAAGGCCGGGGGGTTCAGCATGGCTGGGCAGACCTCAAGTGTGAACAGAGGAAACGCCCATTTGCCCATTCTACAAGTCCCAAGGTCCGTCTGAGACCCAAAGGCGGGTACCAGCCTGCATTCAAGGCGCCCCCCATCCGGCACAGATCCCTCGCACAAAAGGATCAGCAGTTATGAATAACTCTTTTTTTAGTAACCACTCCCCTCTCACGCATCAGAGCATTTCAGGAAACTTCAGGGGAAAATGAATGGCCATGCTAACAAATAGCACTGAAGCTACATTAGAGAGCAATCCTTAATATACATGCGTTTACATTTACATCATTCATTCATTGAAAGTTTTCAAAGGACGTGTACCTAAATACTCCAACATGTGCTTTGCACCCTACAGATTTTGTTACTGACCCCTCCCCTTATGTTTTTCTAGTAATTCCCAAAGTTATTAGGTTCAATTGCACTAATTGCTACGAGGAGTGGCCATAGGGCATCTGTAACAGGCTGCCTTTGACAGCAGTGAACTGTGCGTGTGTGAAGTCAAAAACAAGTGGCACTGTCCTATTGCTGAACCCAGGAACTGCTCTTACACATGTCTCACCTTTCATCCCATGACCCCATTATTTCTCCTTCCATAGAAACATCACCAAACAGAACATTTTTGATTGCCAAGGCCTTCCGATCTCTTTCCCTCTCATAATGTTATCTTAAGAAATGTGGAAACGATTGAACCTCCATTTGATTTTGGCGGCTGAAATGACTACCACATTGGCGTCCTATGTGAATGTGTGTGTGTGTGTGTGTGTGTGTGTGTGGTGTGTGTTGAGAGGAGTTCCCCCAGAGATTCCACTGAGAGATTCCAGGGGTTGTGTGATCCAGTTCCTCTCATCATGGCAAATTGACCATGTGCACTTGACGGCCAGTTGAGTAATCTCCCGACACGTCGGATTTAACACACCGCTCCGCAATCACAGAAAGAAAAATAACTTTGGGGAAGAAAAGTCATAAATAACCTGGCAGAGAGGGAGCTTCACTCTCTACTTGCCCTCTGAACCTGGCTGAGAAAACAGTCAATAAGAGAGGAGCCACACGATTTTCACTGGAGTCATGTGGATGCAATCATTAAGAGAGCCATTATAAGCCGCGGAGTGTGATACTAACCTTGAATTCTGAATTAGTCAATTGAAAAACTAGTTAAAACTAGTGCTAATAAAGGATACAAGGAACATTTAAGGTCTGAGGGGGATTTGTTATTGATTAAAAAAAATCAACAACAGTATATAACTGATGCAAATTCATGACAATTCAAATTAATATACAGTATATACGGAAACAAGCAACATACAAAAACAGCAGCGCTATAGAAAGGTTCGATTGGGGAAATGTATTTAGAACCTGGATAGAGAGTAGCAAAAAAAAACTTTTCAGAATTACAGGAAAATGTAGAATGACAAAGACTGAAAAGAAAACAGACAAAGCCAGAAGATGTCGTTCAACACTGACGGTGTGAGAAGGAAGTGGTTTGAAGCCAATGAGATGTAGGCCATGTCCTTTAGAAGGGAGGATTATGCTTGGCTCTTGTATAACAGCTGACTTTTCATCACACAGCAACACTGAGCCACCACTGGCCTCCCAAATCTGTCACCAGACTCCAACAGAAGTGGCCTTCAAAATTAAAAAAGTCTGCCATCATCAGAGGAATATAGGGTGGAAAAGGTTAGAGTAAGTTGGGTAGAGTTGCAAATGTGTGTGCGTTTAGACCCATCTACAAACTTGTCTAAGATTGCATTTGTCTGTGTGTAACAATGTGTACTCAGAAGAGAGGTTGGGAGGGACAGAGAGTTGGGGAGGGAGAGAGCGAGAGAGGGAGGGAGGGCAGTTGAAGGGTTTAGGGGAAAAAATGTGGTCATCAATTGCTGGCAGCAGATCCAGGGAGAAGATTATTGGATGGTAACCCAGCGGCAGATGTCTGATGAGTGTCTATTAACCTGCTTCCTACATCTCGTACGCCGTGCCGCTGATGAATTCAGACCAGGAGGCCTTGTCCCGCCCAATAGGAGGGGTCGGTAATCCCTCTCCAGGAAATAGCTGCCAGAGACCTTAGGACCTGATCGGCTGTGTCTGTGCTGCTCTGGCACAGCTAACAGGAGAGGGATGCTATTGAGGTGATTTGAGTCAAACCCTGCTGCTTCCTGTCTGTTGCTTTACTATCAGCATATCACTCTGCTCTTGTATTCTTCTTTTTGTTTCCCTTCTCCTTCTATCTTGTTCCTGTGTTTACATCCGTACATCCACCTATCGATTTGCAAATGCCTCCATTGATATCTCCCTTCCACACTTTAACCCAGACAACCTGAAAGGCTAGAATAAGATGACAGACGGAACATGCCTAGACTTGTCTTGGCCACACAGAAAATCTCAGAGGGGCATTAGCTCACTGACACAGCAGCTGGAGGTACAACATCCCTGTGACAAACTACAATCACTAGGGTCTTGGCCCTGGCTCATCTGAATCCCATATATGAGGTCTGGATATGGGTTTATTCAACTTGGGTATGGCACAGTCAATCCCCCTAGTTGCCACTGGTTCAGGTCCAACAAATTACTACACCAACATGGCAGAGCGCTCCCACCTGCTCCCCACCACGGACTCTTACATGGATGTGCCCATAGTAGAGATTCTCTGGGACCATTAGTAATTCTCTAGGAAAGGGCATCACATCACTATTGTTCAAAACATATATTTAGGCAACATGTCTTTTTTGAATCATTTTTGGTCCATTCGGTTTGTAAAAGAATCCATGCCCCAAACGGCTTGATGATGTATGAGTTTGGTATTAACTGCCAAAAAATCATTTTTATGTCATTGCCTCTTGGACTTTTGCTTCCCTTCCCTTTTCTCCATGCAGAACAAAACAAAGACAGTTCTGGAGGAAGGCCATCTGAAACAAAAATCATCTCCACCCAACCAAGTAACTGTGCCAGTTAGTTCCCATAAAACCTGTTTAACTAGTGGCCCACTGAGCATGGCCCAGGACAACATGGCTGACTTGAGGCAGAGTGTGGGCAGAAGGAGAGAATAAGGGGCGTGAGAGCTTAGGTTCTTGCTCCACATCTGTTCCTGTATTAAAGGCATATGGGCCGGGCCAGGCCAAACGCTCATGAGCATGCACGGACCCCCGTCCTGAGTCCAATCAGTGTTGATGGGGGTGATGTAATGGACCTGCTTTGGCCTCCCTTGTCCTCTCAAGCACAGTGCAACCGCACAATCCTGCATAGTAGGCCTGACAACATGCCAGCTTGCTGTCAACACCTGCCCCTCAAACACTGGTGGGATGAAGGGACACATGCAGAGGGAGTGAAGGGATTGAGAGGGGGGTGGACTGGCTAGCAAGAGAGAGAGAGGAGGGATGAAAAGGTGGCCTGTAGGAGCACTGGAGTAACAGAAGGTTGAAGAGACAAAGGGAAGAATGGGATCCCCTTACACCACTTATCATTTAGAACAGAAACAACCACATCATGTACACTTTATTTTAATGTAGTGTATTATATACTGTACCGTACTGTTTTTTGTGTGCCAAAGCATACAATGTTGTAAAAGTTAAAGAAATATATATTATTGCCTTTTCATTTAGATCTTAAAAGAGCCATTAAGTAAGCAATAATCGTCACTATCTAGCACATCAACTTGTATAAACTACACTATCAAAGCAGAGTCAACTACCAGAGTCCATGCAACTTGTGTTTGCACATAAAGCCCAGTATGTAAGGCCAGGCAGAGAAGGGGGCACACAGTATAGAGTGTGGTGTGTGTTGTCTGTGTGTAAATGTATGCATGGCTATATGGTAATCAGCTGCTCTTAACTCCCTCTGTCAGAAAATTAGGAACCTGTGTAACATGTCCCTTCAGCATTTATCAGTGACACCACCATGCCTGGACCCACACAATTGTGTTTTTATCTTCCCCCACAAACGACCATTCATTTTGGCAGTGGTGTAATGGAGGAGAAGTTAAGGGAAGTGAACAGGATCAAGGGATATTACGCTTTGGTGGACATGTATGGCGATGAGGAAAGGGTGGCCTGGATGCCTGACTTGGTTGACTGACTATCATTTCGGGGTAAGGGGCTCGTGTGCTGCTTGGCTTCTCAGAAGGATAAGGTACAGTCACTCTGTGGTGACCCAAGAGCTTGTCACAGGGGATGTAATGAGGTCAGATTACAGGCTAGTCCACAGACTGGCTGCAAAAGGTTGGCCAATAATCCCATAGTCATTAAAGGAATGCTTTGTTAAAAGTGGATGGAAGAGTGGAAAAAAGAGATGGAGAGACCGAAAAAGAGGGGGGAATATAAGAGGTGTGTGGGGGAACTCAATAACACTTGATTCGATATGAAAAGCCTCTTGTTGCCACCCAGGAGAAGTCCAGCTAGGAAGGATGTGAGGGAAGCCAGCCGAGAGACTCCTACAACCAGGAAACAAGACATGCCTTGTTCCGGGTTTAAGGAGCAAACAGATTAAGATGAATTGATGCAAGCTTAGTGACTTTGGAGAATGGGGGAGAAAAAACGCCCACAGATCAATAAGGCTTAGGAAGCAAGCAACCAAAGACAGAATCTCCCCTCACATTCAGGGGGATAACATTCAATGAAGGAATGGGTCTCTCATCTCATATATCCCTACTTTGTGTGGTTTAGATAAAAAAAAGAGGTTTAGGTGTAGAATTACAGAATTAACCAATCAGAAAAAAATATGATTTTAAACAATAAGGTTTTGCAGAAAAATGGCATCTTGTTTGTTGACATTTTACAGCGTGGTGGAGATCAGAAAATTATTTCTGAAAGTATGCAAGGCGTAATAGATTTAAAATAGGAACAATGAAGCAAGGTTTCACAGTTCATACAGGCCTTTCATATAAATATTTGCATATTGTTTTAGAATTTACATTTCTGAGGTTTGAAAATGTAAGCGACTCAACAGTGTGAACTTAAAAACACAAGGGGTTTAAAATAAAGCATATGCAGATCGCACCAAAAGTCCTATTGCTAGCAAGCTAACATACATCCAGCGTCCCACAGTGCACTGTGACAGATCCGTGCCTAAGCCGGCCTGGCGGGGCCTGCGCCCTGATGTTTGCAGAGATCAGAGAGAATCATCTGGGTTAACATGGTAATTATACGGCAAAGCCCTACTATCTCGGGCTGGATCTGATACTGTTTTTCTCCTCTCTACTCAGAGATCTCAGGCCTCCAGTCAGGAGGAGCGACAGCCATCTTCCACAGCTAATCCCTCAAGAGGTGTTTCACCACTGTCAACCTAATGAAAATGAAAATCCTGTGAATGCATGTATTTGATTTCACGTATAAAAATAAAATACTGTGTCAATATTCACAATGAATATCAAAAATATTTTCCTATGTCTTGAATTAATAGTAAATAGATTAGTCAATCGTGTTGATTATGTCGATAATTGATTGAATTAGAAGTCAAACTGAAGACTGAATTTAAAGTTTAAAAGTATGCTCCTTCTTTTCTCTCTGACCTGCTAGCTAAACTACTATGAGAATATCTGAAAACATTCATCTAGAATACCACAGTGCTTGGTAACCTCAACATCTGTTGAAACTGAACCCATGGGTGTTCCTGGGCCTGGGTCAGTTGATTTGGACTGACCCAGTATGCTGATTAAGTAATGATCTAAAAAAAAAGGAAGAAATGAGCCAACCCCTTGATATTGTCTGCAACAATCATGAAAAGGGCACCAAGAATAACATTTAGCTGCTTTACATTACATGTTGAACTATGACGACAATGTCATGATGTTTTGTTGAAGTAGAACATTTTAAATAAAATATAGCTGACCTTTCTTCAGCACTGAAATTAGTATTTTCTTTGCCTCTTATATGATGTTGAAAACACAACCTACGGCTGACCTTCAATCAATTTCAATTTGGAAAATATAATCTGAAATGATATTGCTTGACCTATAATATAAAGAATGATCAAATATAACAATATTATCGCTATATTAATCACAGTTTCAGCTAACCAAAACCTACGTGGGTGGAAGGAGCATTGTATGGCCATGGCTGTTATTTCCCAGTATGTTTGTTTATGTTTTCCTGTATTTATTGTATTGTGTATTGTTTGTGACCGCAGGTGTGCCCTTTAACCCTAAAGTCATTAACCTTGCAGTCTGAGTCTCTAAACTGCACCATGCTGCTGCAAAACACGTACAGGGAAATAGAGAGACACAGAGAGAGAGACGGAGAGAGTGAGAAGGGGTAGAAGGCTCCAGGGCCAATTACGGCCCAGAGAAAACAAAGGGCTATATTTCAATGATTCCACCAGCTGTGCTGTTTATGAGCTGTGTGCTTAGTCTCTCTGTGACCTTCACCTCCACACTTGCCCTCTCTGAGGGAAAACAAGCTAAAATGGCCCGATGCTCAATCTTTCATTTCCCCTTGTTTTTCTACTATTTCCAGTAGGTCGCTGAAAAACATATTGTTTATTTGATTCAGGATTCTGTTAATATTTGTTATTTCACAGTTTTTCATAGCGTAGCACTTTAAGTGCCACCTCGACATCCTATTGTGCCATGTATGAAATAGCCTTTGATATAAAAGTTTAAAAAAATATGGACTAATCTAAGACTTAATGGCAAGGTGTGTGTCATACGTAACCTTTGCTTGTCAGTCAGTGCCCCCCAACACACATACACACACCCATTACAGACCTCATAAGCAGGGTCTGGGTATCAGTCACTGTGGCCCTTTGACAGGTCTAACCTTCCCAAGCGGCAAAATACACCATCTTCTCTGCAGTCCTATTGACCAAAGCAATAAGCCATTCTATATGGTGTATTAAAGTCATTTTCCACATGCTACCTCAGCACGATCCATTGTTCATGCAAGCTCCTGTTGACCATGAAGAGTGGAGCAAGGGGAGAAAAACCTTCCCTGTGCTCCAAGACCAAATTTCACATTTTGCACATTTTGCACATTTAACATAATTTAAGGAATAAGTCCTCTGCTGGAAATGTTTTTGTCCTTCCTTGGTTAAAAGATGCAGTAATAATCACAGTAACTCATGTAGCAATTTTAAACTATTAAAGAGGGACAGAGGTCCCAAAACCGGCTCCACACTTGGAGGCATAAGTCCTAACCAGTGAACATGTTCCATTTATGTTCTCAATCCAGTCTCCCATTTCAATCCCCTTACATTTGCAAGCAAAAAGGGACAAGGAGGGGCTCTGTTGTTGGCAAGCAGTGGCTGTATAATATGCTGAGGCCATCTGCGTAGTCCGGTGGCTGCTCTCCCCTGCTCCCTGTGTCAGAGGTGGTGTTGGAACCGCTGTGTACCTCACCCTGGCCTCTGCTGAAATCAGCTCCAGTCCGGGACCATGTGACAAATGATTCCAATCTAGGCTGAGCGCCCTTGACTTGACCCTGACCGCTGTAGACAATAAGGGCAAGCTCAGTCACTGGAAAAGATGTTCTGCGCTAATAAACCCGAGTGCGAACCAGTGGTAGCAGCGAGCGGGGGCATGGCTAAGGGGAGGGAGGGGGTGGACAGGGAGTGAGAGAGGAGAAGGGTTCAGGTTCTGACCTCTCAGGTGCAGGTTGATAATGAGTCTCCCTGTTTGCTCTGTGAAAATGACCTCAGAGAGATGAAAGGCGCAGAGCACAACAAAGAGCCCCATTCTCTGCTCCTCTGAAATGGGATCATTCTTGAGGATTGGCTTATGAATGCACTTTCTATTTCATTGCTTTTAAAGGGCACTTAAGCCAAAATACAAACATGTAAAAGTAGTTGGGCTGGATGCCGCCACACAGCCACTGAAACCGAGCGCACCTCCTCTCAGACCCCACACATGCAAACAAAACATCCAAACACACACATAAAAGCAGCCGTCACTTGCTCACACACGCATGCAAGCAAGCAAAAACACATAACACACACACAGACAATATCCCAAATCCTGCTTGTGCCTCCCCTTGTCTCCTTAATAAACCCTATAAAATGAGTGTGCTCTTGCCAAGCTTGGTGCCGTAAACATGCCACTCCAGAAAGGTTCTGGGCATCCCGCTAGTTATGCTAATGAAACCCCCACCCTCATCCTGTTTTCACTCTCTCTTATCCTGCTGGCACAGCCTTCAGTCTTCCGCAGTACACCACTCCATTGTCATTCCCTGCCCCTGTTCTGCTGGCATCAGACTAGATAATACACAGCAAAACGAAGATCCAAGAACCCTTGTAAAAAAAACATGGCAAGAAAATAATATGGTTATTATTTCTTTGAACTCAAAACCAGGCCATTGTTCTTCATTTTTGTGCCCCAATTTGTAGCAAAATATGGTACAAAATATGATTATCTTAACAACTTCCATGCATGGACGGCTAATTATAACAATATAAACAACGTCTCCAAGGTAAGCAATAGGAAAGACACGAGAGGAGGTCATAATATATTGAACAAAATAACCATCACTTCGGTCTGTTGAGCTTTGAGTAGTCAAAGTTCTTCACAGCCAGGAAGTAGAGGCAGGACTTCTTGTAGTGCCGAGTCTGGCATAGTAGAGAGTATCAGCAGGTTATTTGTCATGGGGACTTTGAAGAACTTAGTGTTAAGAGGGGAAAGTGCTGGGCACGACAGGAACCACTGAAGTCTGCTGAACTCTGCTGAGTGTCAATGTGGCAGCCAGGATTATACCCTCCCTCCTTTGGCTCCAAAATACAAAAACCCACTGCAGCCCAAAGTTTTGTTGTGTGAATCTAAGTGTGAGTAGGTGTGTGAGAATGCAAATTCCTGTGTCTCTGTGAGTGCAATCATCCATCTTCAAGGCCCTGTGTGCATGTGGCTTTCTCAGAGCTGTTCAGTAAGCCAGGCCTCCGACGTGGATTTGTGGCTTGACTGCAGAGGAGTTTATCACAGATAATTACAAAAGAATGTGCTGGAAAAGGAACATACCACGGACGTTCTGGGCTGGCAGATGCTGAGCCTCGGCCTACACAGTGCCCCGTGCTCCCTGCACTCCAGCCTCACACACTCCAGCCCCCAACGGGCCTCTCTAAGCTTGAAGGGGCAGCAGAGAAAACATTGAAACACTGGAGAGCCCAAATCAGCTTCTCTTTTATTGCACACCCTACATACCCCTTACAACTCTTTCATCCGCCGTACATTCAACACGGTAAGTGGAAGACCGATTTTTCAATATTTTGTTACAAATTAGGTGCTTTTAATATAACTGTGAATTATTCTAGAATCACTATCACCAAAATAGGTAGACAATGTTGAATTATCAGTTACAAACATGAATGAGTAATAAAAAATATTGATAAAATGTAAATTGACCTTATATCAACATTGTGTTGAAAGTGAATTGTGTTGAACTACTTATATTTCCAGAGGAAATAAAGATGATATTTCACCTGATACTGCTGGATGAGTGTGATGCCAGGGAAACACAACCAGTGATGTGACGGATAGGGAACAAACTATTTTGGAGATGGTGAGCATAAACCTACATAGTAATGTGAATGTGATGTGACAGCAGCATTGCTAGACAAATCTTCTCTCTCTTCTACAGCAACCCAAAATGGTTGCAGACAGTACAATAAAGTAAGAAAGAGGTGCAGCACGACCGTAAACACATGACTGTCACCAAGATACGAAGCACAAGAAAAACTCAGTGTTGTTGTAGGCACACTAACTCATCATAAAGACTACCACCACCACTAAATTCACTCCTGGGGATGTGCGCAGTACAGCAGCAGGTATAGGAAGCAGTTGTGGGTTTAATGGTTTATTCTGTATTATGAAGGAAACCAAGAGCCCAGGGACCATTGAGACGCCTTTTGCCAGGTTCCGTCTCTTCTACTCAACCATTAGATGGAAATGATTTCAAATCACTACCTAGCAGCCCCTGAATCAAATGAGTGACCCCAAGGTGAACATGGTACTATATAGCCCTATTGCAGGCTCATTCAGCCATTCATGCACTGTAGAATCATTACTTCCATATTTTACAGGTGTCAAAAGTGATATGGCTATACTGTGTGTGTGTGTGTGTGTGTGTGTGTGTGTGTGTGTGTGTGTGTGTGTGTGTGTGTGTGTGTGTGTGTGTGTGTGAGTGTGGGTGTGCGTACGATTGTGCAGCAGAGAGGAAAGAGGGAGATGAGCTGTAAAACGAGGCATATCTCTTCTGAAAACTGGTATCAGTTATCTTTTTAAGATCTTTTTAATTCATAAATTGTTCATAT
The DNA here is from genome assembly GCF_027596085.1 of Anoplopoma fimbria. NCBI lineage: Eukaryota > Metazoa > Chordata > Actinopteri > Perciformes > Anoplopomatidae > Anoplopoma > Anoplopoma fimbria. The sequence goes on from NC_072461.1 coordinate 1,662,733, forward strand.
ATTATTTATTTGTATGTTGTAAGGCTTTAAAAACAATACTGGCACATATGAATGTCTGCAGAGGCTCTCTTACTCTGTTAAATAAAGAGTAACTTAACTTTGAGTTAGTATTTACATGCATATCCACTTTATTACACAATCAAATGATCCTGGTCCCTTTCTACTGTATAGTGTATACAACCAAAAAATACAATTATAAATGAATGACAGTTAATAGTTTTTGGAGGCAAAAATACAGTGTCTGTGTTTCTCCTAAGCATACATTCGTCACTTTTTGCACGTTATGGAGGTTATCTTCAATATGAGTGTGTTCATTAGTGTGGTGGGAGGGGTCATGTCTCTGTTGCAGATGGTGTGGTGTGTGCGTGGGCATATATGTGCTGGAATACTGAATTGAAAATGGAAGTTTATAAGGTCGTTGGCAAAAAGCTCTCCTCTGCCCTCTTAAGATAATGAAAACAGCAAAGAAAGAACTAAAATCTGACCATTGCAAAACTGAAACCGCACCAAGGTACGGAGATGAATAACCTGGTGCATCAGCCCACAGAATTCTAGATATCAATGCCTTTTCAATTCACTTACTTTTTGTAATCATCAAGGTCAAAAGGCAATTTCTGCAACCACAGAAATAAATAAAACAGGTTGGCAGCAAATTAAATAGAAAGGGGAACAAAGCCATGCCTCCAGCTAGTAACGGAAAAAAACAAGGGTAGAAAATCTCACATGAAAGCTAATTTCAGATAACATCAAGCTTTGCCATTTGACTAATTGGAATACACTTCACTCTTCATACAGAAATGCCAATAGCACTTAAAACATTTTGCGTGAAAGATTTTTGTTGTGCAAGGCATTATTTTCCCATCCATTACGGCATCCAAAAGCTGTTGAGAGTGAACATGGTAGATTAATCCAATTGTTTGTTATAATTACAATACCTTAACAGAATCCTGATTGTAACAGTATTATTTCCTTTCCTGATATTTACTTTGTCTATTAAAAGACCAAATGCCATCCCTAATGCATAACAACACATTTAAAATGATATATAAATGCCCTGTCTATCTTTTCTCCCATTCACTTTTAAAACAGAGCAATGTACACAAGTGCATGAGTGTATATTACTTTATGTTTGTCATGTATCCCTATGAATGACAATTATGGCTGGTCATTTCATTGTACTGCACTTAAGAGTATGTGTAAAATGAATTAAAATGTAGTTATCTGTCTTGGACTGACCCTGAACATAATTTCTGTAGGCTTTTCTTAATGTTAAAGGTTTTTTTTTGTTTTTTTTCTGATTGTAATAATGTATTCAATGTACTCAAAACCTTTATTATTGAGAAACTAATTCAGTTGGTAGGAAGAACAATTTTTTGATATTTTTAAGACTTACATGGTAATCTAGGGTTACAATTTTAAACTCATTAACTCAAGGTTGAGTTAATGAGTTGCAAAATTGCTGACAATATTGCGGCTTCATAATGTAAAACAAATCTACTGCCTTGTGGTTGTATGCCTCCGCCATTTACATCCATTTACATCCATGTACAAAACGTCATCAATTCACCAAAATTTGACCACCAAATTCTATTAAGGTCATCATTAATTCCATTTGATGTTTGTGCCAAATTTGAAGAAATTCTCTCAAGGTCTTCCCGAGATATCACAAGAACAGTACAGACATTAAGTCACAGTGATAGTGACCTTTAAACTCAAAAATCAAGTCAGTTCATCCTTGAGTCCAAATGGAAATGTGTGTTATAATTTTGAAGGCATTCCCTACAGGCTTTTCTTAGACATCACGTTCATGAGAATGGACCGGACGGACGGACGGACAACCCAAATACATAATCCATCCACGGCTGTCGTAATAGGCTCACTCAGTATCAGCCAGTACTCACTCTATTCAAAAAGGGACATCTGCTGTTGTGAATTGTACATGTCTAGTGTACAAGTGTAATACAAAGACTTTAAAATATGTGTAAATAAATAACATATTAATAAACAAAATTTTGCACGGCTTTCTATTTTAAGTGCAAATGTAGCTGAAAGAAATAAAATCAATACAAACTGATAAAAGACCTTGATTCGTGAACCCCTTTCTGTTTTTTAAATGTAAAATATGTAGTGAAAAATGGCACAGTCATGTTTTAAAACCGGGCTGCACGTTGGTGTAGTGGTTAGCACCCCCGCGACCCTTAACTGGATAAGCGGTTAAGGAAGATGAATGAATGAAAGAATGTTTTAAAATCTCAGCAAAGTTTCTCATTCTACAGAACTTAGCAGATAAGTGAACTTTATTCATTTGTAATTGCGTGATACAGAGCACTCTGCTAGTTTACTGTCTCTGCCTGTTTTGAATGCCTCGGATTCTGCTTTGTCAGCACATTCCAGGATTTTTGTTCTGTATATAATATAAACACATTTTGTTCAAGGAGCCGCCGTAGTTTGTCGAAAAATAAAAAAGGGCGAGAACAGTCTATTACTGTTTAAAAGCGTGCTTGGAGAGCAAAGAAAGCACATACGAGAAAGAGAGTAATGATATGCTTTAGGTCAAAATTTTACACAATGATGCATCTTGGGAGGCACACCTCTACAGGGCATGTGTGAAACAATGGGTGTCATAACTGCCCTGTGCAGCTTATTAATCTCTATCGGCCCCCTAATCAATCTGTTTCTCCCCTTGCAAACACTGGTTACATTCCCACGTTAAACATGAGACCATCTTTCACTGTGGCACAAAAGGGTGGCTCCAGGATGGTGATGTCTCTCTTATACGAGGCAGCCAGGAGAAACAGCACAAAACGACTTCCTCAGGATGTTTTTAAATCAATGACAGCAAGATTAAGCAGGGAAAATATTAGCTGACGTGCTGTCAAGCTTATGTAGCAGGGATTCAGATGACGTAAAATGTTTCTTTCCATGACTGATGAATTGTGTTTGAATCAGCTAGTAAAAGAGTATTCATTTATAATCAAGAGTTTTGCTTTTTTTCTCAAAGCCATGAGAAAAAGAATGACTTATTACATATTTATTACCTGAATAAGTAAAAGTCAGACTGATTGCCAAAGCTGTGACCTCACGGTATGTTTTGTCATGATAGGATTTTAAAAGGCATGTCCAATGTAACAAATGGTGTCAAGGCTACAACTGGGAACTATTTGAGAGGTATGTTGTGAAGTCATACTGTAGTGCTCAGTTAAAATGATTCTACAGATGACAGGAAGGGGAAGCTGCCACTATTCTTGTTATTCCCCATTGTACAGTCATACTGCAGCAATTATTTAAAATCTTTGATTATCCTCAGAGAGGCGATTCAATCATGGCTGAAAATCAATTTCAGGGACATCAGGAAAAATCAAAAAGCTCGCACAGTGCCAACAGGGCCAAGGGCTTGTGCAAGAGAAGAGAAGGGATTTTTTTCTCATCATCGTTTCGGTTTTCCCTTTGCTAAGGGTAATCAGCCAGCAACACCAGAGAGCTTGCTGTAAGTCAGAGCCAGATCCTGATCCTGTTCAGAGCTGCTAGTGATGTAGAGCCAGGTAGCATCCAATTAGTGCTTAGTGTAACTTAATGCAAAGTGCTGGCACTCAGCTCACCGAATCCAACTAGTTGTCATAGAATTTCCACGCTTCTGCTGTCAAATTCATGAACATTTGCTGATTTGCTTTGCTTTCTAAAGGCACCATGAAGTTGAAATGAGACATTTCCATCAATGCTGCGCCATGTATGGCCATTTTCTGCTAAAACAGATTGGCCTGATTACTGATGAGACAGCAGGAACGTCAGAGACGGGTGCTTGATGCTTATTGACATCTGTGTTGCTTTAGAACCGAATTTACTGCTTTTATATATAGACCAATTTGTAATGGCACAGGTTCCAAAGCTCTGTAATGGATGTAAATCCAATGGGAAAAAAAATCATCATTCATGATAAACCAAGAGCATGTATCATTTTTTGGTAAACAAAGCTGGATATAAAATTCCACCCTTTCTTTATTTTCAATCAAGGCGTGCCTCTTTATAGACAATCAGTCTGAAATTGTCCAGATGCTGGACTTGTCTCACACAGCTGAGAGCAGATTAAGTCTGATAATTACATATTTAAAGACACAGCATAAAAAGGCAACCCCCCCACGATGCTGTTTTATTCATAGCAAACTGATTTGGTAGATGAGAGACCAAATGATATGATATCACAAATGGGTGATATGTTATCTGTCCCCATTTCATGTATTTCAACCCCCTCTAACTTTATTCGCAATCTTTTTGCTTTCCTTTTCCTCTCCTCTCCCTGAGTGTAGACCGCTGCAAGTAGCATCTCAACAGATTTTGGTCTCTGGCAGAATGCAGACAATTGAGTTTTGGAAGTGGCATGGAACGAGACATGGGAGGATGAGGTGGCTTCCTCCCCCTGTCTTCCTCTCTGTCAAAGATCCATGGGCGGATTGCCCAATCTTTCATAACAACATTAGCAGAGACAGTGGCAGCAACACAGTGGAAAATCCACTCCACCATGTTTCCTCATCAGCGATGTCTTCCCTCTGACCTCCACCCCAGTTTCAGTGAGTCACATGAATATGGAAGATGAATATGGGCCAACTTCTGAGGTTATGCCAAATTCAACAAGAGACAGGCCTGTCAACCATGAAATCGCCTTTACAGAGGGAGTATGGACAAATTTGGATTGGTTGAAAGCACTTTCATCCCTGGGAAATTTCCTGACCTTTATTTTATGTCCTAGGCCATAAAGATCAGGTAAAATGCTATCATAACAACCAGTATAACGGAGAATGGTGGTCTATTATCCTCCATAATTCCTCTCTGGACATCTATCATCATTCACCCTCTATTCAGGCTACCAAGCAGTCATCACAGGAAACCCCCACAGTTGTGCAATGTGGAGCTTTCCTCTTTGCCCTTTCTTTGTAATACCTCCTGTGACATATTTGGCTCAGCACCCTTACACAAACACTAACACACGCACACACACAAACACACACTGCTGTTTGACCTCTGAGGTTCAGTAAGAGCATTAAATACCAATTAGGGTTGAGACGGGCCAAGCTGAGTCTGAGGTTGTAGAAGGGCCTTGAGGCTTGTGGGAAGCAACTTATTGGTCCCTGGGCATAAATGTGTGTGCGTGTGGGTTTGCGTGTGTGTTTGTGGTTGTGTGTGTCTTTGACTAGTGCTGGAGGCCAGATTCCTACAGTATGTGTTTGTGTGTGTGAGAGTCTGTGCAACTAAGGACGTCAATAGCATCAACAATCTCCCTATAGCCACACTACTACTTTCTACACACATGCACAAAAACCACATCTGGATATTTGATTTAATGTAATGTTCAAGTCCCCCCTAGTTCATCTCTCTGAGAAGCCCGTTTTTTGGCTGAACTTATTTTCTATTACATCATAGCATAGGAATGAGCAGGTTTTCTCTGCTTCAAATTACATTTTCTCAAATTTGCTGGAAGAGGTTAAGACTTGTGTCTTAATAAATACCCTACTGCCTACTGCAAGATTTTAATATCTATAGGGCTGAAATGGGAGAGGTACAATACGATGTTTGATGTAGGTTATTTGTCTCAGTTTAATGTTCAAAATAAAACAGCAATACAGGAGAAAGAATATTAGCAAATGCTCTGAAGGAAACCCTCTGAGAAATATCCGTTCTCTGCAGTGAATTTTGAGACTGTGTGTGATGCTCTGCTGTGGTTATCTGGTGGTTTCAGAGTCATGCCCTTTGCTGTCCCTCTGTTATTTACCCACCAGACACACGCAGCTTGATAAATGTTTTGTCTGACCTTCTAAATTTGTTTTCCTTCATCTTAACTGTGAGTTTATTTCCCTTGGACAGGCCACACAGTGTGTGTGTCTGAGTGTGTCTGTGTGTCTGCTTATATGTCTATGTTAGACCTTGTCTAAGAAAGACAAGGTTTATATCCAGAAAGATAAAAAACTATTTTCACCTTGCTGCAAATGACTTTCACACGTTCATCATTTCAATAATCAAACATTCGAACAAGCAAAATAATGAAAAGAACTACTAATAGCAGCGCTCCAACAGCCACTGACCATCCACCTAGTGTGTGTGTACTTCAGTCTGGAAAGAGTTAAAGTCACCACAGGCCAGAGCAGAGTCAACACTGGCCACGGCTTGGCTGGCCTACCCTGCCAGATCAATATCTGCAAATAATAAATTAGCTCCCCAGAGGGGACGCACTAAACCTTCAGCAACACTGCCCTGGAAAAGTCCACAATTGGTGTGTGCGAGACTCAATAAGCCAGGTGAATGACTGTGCAGGGGCACATCTTTAGCACTCCATAATAGAAAATTAATGGTGCTCAAATCAGTGCTGAGGGCACCCTGAGGGTTACCTAATAGGCCTAGTTAGAACTGTCATCCCTCCCAGAGTCACCTAAAATATCACATGCAAACACAGGGAGCCAAGAAGAGAGGGAGGAATGGGAGAGAGATATATGTGTGCGTGCAAGAAACAGGGATTACCACCTTTGGAATTGATTAATTTAGTGAGAATGTTACAGAAATGTTATTTTCAATTTGGAAGATTGAATTTAAAGTCTGGCTGCACAAATAAAAATAAATATCAAAATAAACTAATCAAACTACCTCTAGAATTATTTTAAATAATTCTTTACTGCTGATCAAACTGTCTGAATCAGTGTTTCTTAATGCTCTAACACTGCCACTCATTGTATTAGCCCGCTAGCTTGTTTTTATCATATACTTATTTGCAAGTGTTTTAATGAGAGAAAACACAGAGCCTGACACTTCTCCTGACTCTTCTTTCAAGCAATATTTCAATATTTTTAAATTCCTTTCGGTAAAAGACAAGACTTAGCATATTTTTCAAGAAATGATACAAAGACTGTATACTGTGAACTCAACACTATATGCTTTATGTTTGAATGCATTTTCCTGTTATATTGTGCCATTAGTAATTTTACTTCATTTAATTTAGCATTTATACTGTTTAGTATTTTACTGGTCAGATATGAGTTATTTCAGCCAAATTGTCCAATTTAATTTCAAGGAGTAATTCACAGCCCAATGCACACACACATACCCATCTCCATTACAATGGCTGTAATACAGTTTTTTATAGGAATATGTTCAAGCATAAACTTGTCCAATACAGAGGGCTGTTTAAAAACAGATCTATATGCCCAACAGGCTGGTAATGAGCCTTTAAAGCACATCTGATTACTTATTCCAGCTGGCTTATTCCCCTTCTCCACAAACACAACTATTGGATTCAATAAACATACTTTATATTGATCCTGAGCCACCCGGCAGCACATGCAGCTCTCTTAACCGCTCTCAACAAGATTTATTACAACTTTGCATGCTGAACAGAACTGAGGAAACACGCACACACCAGCATGTGCGCAGACACATGCTAAAGTTTAAATACCAAATGACTTCTCATCAATGTAACACACACACATGCACACAACCTTTCGATCTTTCTCCTGACCCTAATTTGCCTATGCAGTATTATCAAGGGGGTTGCGATGTGTGGGGAGGGGTTTGCCTCCTCATCTCTCCTCCTATCACCCTCAGGTCTAGACTTCGGCAAAATGTATGCTGCTTTGACACTGAACTTACCCACATGGAGCCATGCTGCCTTCCTCCAGCCCAAACAGGGTGTGTCGCTCTCCGCAGGCCACTTGAGATATTTTCAGAGATGATGGAAGATTCCTGAACAAACGTAGTGCCAGCTGGAGAAAAAAAAAATAAAGTTCCCGGTGAGGTGAAGAAACACACTGTATCTCTGAGTAGCTCTGTAGTGAAGTTGGTATACTCCATCAGCCTGGCTAACATCCCAATGACAGGCACAGCTACAGTGCCTCTCAGTCTAGATGAAGACAGATCAACGTGAACAACAGAGGGAACAAGAAAGAAGCAGCATACTCCTTTATGGCGCTGAGCTGTGTAGATCTGGTGTTTTAAGTCCCTGTGTGTATGTCTGTCTGTCTGTTTGTCTGTGTGTGTTCATGCCAGTGCCACAAAGAAAAAAATGAAACAGCCTATGAGGAAAAAAGAAAGCCTGGTTCCTCATCATGTGCTTGTTAGCTTGTCCAATCTATGGCAATCAGCACAGTCCCAGGGGTTGAAAGACACGAGATCCCGGGGAAAGGGAAGCCAAGGCTGAGGAAAAGATCAATACTGCACTGTGAAACAAGAAGTGTGGGCTATTTACTCTCCATTGATCTGATGATGCTGGAGAAACACCTCACTCGGCTATTAAATTGAGGGTATAAGTCTACTGTGGAGGGCTTTTTTTTTCTCTCCGTCTTCACCCCAATGTCAAGAAAGAGCTAAAAACATCCACAAACACACAAAAATGGATTGCTTGGTCAAGGGAAAGTAATTAATCTGCATTAAAATGCCAAGGGAGCAGGCACTAACTACCAATCTTAAGTGAAGTTTTGCTCAGAGCGACATGAGACCCATGGCAGCATAGGATGGACTACTAGAGGACACAGTGATAGATACAAATAGTCTGCTAGCAGGGGGCCAGCAGAGCTTCACTGGAGCTACTACAAGCCGAGGATTTCCACCTGCATGACCCAGTGAAGGAAAAGAAACCACTGAGCAGAAAGTAGGCCTTTTTAAAGCAGAACAGTGGCAGGTAGGTATGATAGATAGTCAAGATATACCTGATGAATAGATATTATCCTTATGTGCACTACAACACAAACTATTAACAAGCTCAAGGAAGAAAAAGGCAGGTCAAAGAAGAAGGTTTTTTGTTTTGTTTTCGTTAGTTTTTTTCCTCTTACTACTGTCATTTGTTATTCAAAGCAATGTTTGTGCTGATTTAGGCTAAAGTTCCATACCATTTTTAAGAAATCAATAGTTCTTGTAACTTGGAGTTGCTTAAAAGGACAGTTCATCCCCCAAAACAAAAATACATTTCTTTTTTTAGGGAAGCATGCATCTACTCATGCACGAGAGGCTCATGCTTATGACATTGTGAGTTGTAAACATGAATGCTGTCCTCCTCAGTTGAGATGGAATCTCAGAGGTTGAGCTAGAGGTTTCGGTATAGATGCATACTTCATTGTGTGGTGAAGTAGTTTAGTTCAGAAAGAAAATAGTTCCTAAATAAAACTGCTCCCAACAAGGGCTGTGGATTATCTTGAGTGAACTGGTCCTGATTTCTGGAAAGAAACATTTTTTTATACATTTTTGGCGGTGCTCTGAGCAGTAAAAGCTGAATGCCAAATAGTTCCACTATATTCGAGACACGGCAGACAACTCTATAGAGCCAATATCTCCAGCACTATGCAACTCACACCAAAACAATATAGACAGAAAAATAGCACTACAGGTAAGAGTAAAAACCGGTATTTTTGGGGTGAACTGCCCTTCATCACATCCTTATCATTATAGCCGTGTTGTAATGTTTAGAGAGCAAGTAAAGTCATTTTCTAACATGTCTATATTATACTCTATGCAATGTACAAAGCTATTAAAGGTGTTTGTTTAGCCAGTGTGACAAGGCTTAGAGATGTGTTTAAAAATAAACAATGTGTGATTTCAAAAATTGAAATATGTACGTATAAAATAAAGTTAATGATTAGGTTGGTACTTGAATTTAAATTCTTGAACTTGAATTTTGACTTTTTCTCTAAGCTCATTAAGATACATGAAATCACTTTATTTGTATACCTATTTTGATTCTTATACAACATTTCATCACAGAGACTATACAATGATACATAGAAAAGAAGCTCAATAGAAAATAAAAAAATGTATGCTTTTTTGTATTTTCAGAAACCAAAAATGTTTTTGTGTATTGACTTTCCTGAGAAATTTCTATGTCATCTAGGATTGGTTGTAAAAGTAAATAATCATCAAACTATGTTTTATATTGTGGGAAAACTGCAGTAATACTGTGTTATCTAAAGTATATTTATATGGATTACTGATCCATTTTTAACACATTTTGGGGGTAAAATACCCTAACACAACAGATGATGAAAATAAAGTCATACAATTCATGTCTGGTTTCCCAAAATGTGACAAGTGGCAGAGCTGCTGCTGGCATCCAGATATTTTTCATGGTGTGAAACTCTTTCCCTCCATGTCTGTCTTTGCCTTTCTTCTACTCCTCAGAGGAGTAGCCTTATTGACTGTGTGGCTGTATTACAACAAGCAGTCTCTAATGACTCCCTGAAGACCTCTCTATCCCTACTGCCCGCCCTCCATTCCTCTCTCTCTCAGTCTCACTCTCTGTGTCTCCCCCTCTCTGCCTGCTCTTCAGGCTCCAGTTCAGCAGCTAATTAACCCTCTCTAATAGCGTAGATTACATTAGCTTTGAGCAGCTCGCACCCTCCACCGGACTCGCACTGCCACACAATGAACCCGGCCTTGCTTTACAAATCTCCCCCTTCACAAGAGCACAATTATGAATTCAAACAACTTCTTATCCACACGCACTCATCCAGGGACAGAAGCCCTCCTCTTCAACAACCCCACTCCTCCCCTGCCACCCACCTCCCAGGCCTTCACGCTGGGAGTAATGAGAGAACTGAAGATAGGAGACCACACAACACGATGGCCATGAAGGGGAGAGGGATATCAAGGAGGGGGGGACCCCTGTTGGGTAAATCAGAGAGGTCACTATAGGTGTTTCATTGGGTGAGGCCACAGAACCCCAGTCATAACCCTCCATCTTAACATTCCTATTCAGAGCTGAATCGAAACTTAATTACTATGGGTGGATAGAGTGAGAAGGGGGAATACCAGGACCAAATGGAGGTTTATGGTTTAAGTGGTCAAAGAGAGGGAATTAGACGCAAGAATGAATGACTTAAGCCAGTGGAAGCTGTTTCTACACATTGACAAAATGGTCTGGGAACTCAAAAGCTTTATGAAAACTTGGGAAATATGTTTTTTCTTTTATAAAGCTACAGTTTGTGACGTATCAAACAGCTTGGTAAGTGAGTCCGATCAACCAGCCAAGACCCAACTCTTCTGTTTGTGGGATGAGAGACTATTACACACCCCCACTTTAAGAATGTAAGAAGATACCATGGCTAGTTAGGTTCATTTGATGCAATGGAGCAGAGCTGTATAAAAACCGCCATTAAACTGCTGGAGTCCAACCACTCTCTGAGAGTGTTCAAACCAATGGAGAACCAAGGAGGAGAGGAAAGAACGCTGATTCAATGAGAGAAATACATTTTTGGAATTGGACAGGGGTTTTTCCTCTCTCTTACAGCACTTACACCACTTAGTGGTGTTTTATGAATGATAATGAGATGAGATATAGTTGTGGTAAAAAAAAAAGGGTAAAAATAAAATAAAATCTGGAATAAATGGATGTAATCTGCTCCGACTAAATGTAAATTGGTACATTTGTAGTGAAAGGACATTCTCATGTTTCTTTGTCCGAACAAGTAATTTTCTCTACGTCTCTTCTGTAAGGCTTGCCATAGCAGCATTTTCTGCAGCACAGAGCACTCTCCTTTCTATTTCAATAGGACAGCTCATTTGCTAGACTCCTAGCCCAAACTGCTGACTGGCTTTTTCAAGGCAGTGTACTTTGTGTGCGTGTGGACTAGTGTGCATGTGCACAAGCGTGTGCTAAAAGAGAGAGAATAGGGAGAGAAAGGCATGAAAGAAGGATAAGGAAAATGGACGGAGAGAGTGGGAGAGAGAACACATTGTATCATTAAGGTACTCAGAGATCATTAGATATATAAGGGCTCTGCTATGCAAGGTCAGGGCTGCTGTGTTTTTCTAGGTCGGCAGAGGAGCAGTAAAACCAGTCTAATCAGCTGCTTCTCTCCTCTCCTCGACCCCGTATCGCTCCGTTCCTCTTCCATCTAGAGGTTGTGCGGATTACAGCCCAGTTTATCCATGCCTCTGTATGTATTTACTAACATTATCAAGGCTTATGAGCCAAGGACACGGTAAACCGTACAAAAGGCACAGAAAGGCTTTGAGCTAGATATTGGCCTTATTACGGGGTACAGTTGGAGGCTCACCGTCTCGCTCCCAGGATGTACAAGGCTGCTTTAACAGGTGCAGCACACTGCCTAGCTATCCAGTATTTTTCATTAAGGCTATCCTTTAAAGTTCAGTCCAGCAACTGGCAGTCTGCCCCAATAAAGTGTCTGTCTGTGTGTGTCCACGCCAATGCTTGTATGAGATTATTTTATTTTTTTTCAGCTTTGGGGGAAGGACATGGATTTTATTGAGAAGTAAATCCACTTTGTATAAAAGTAACTGACAAACTCTTTTTTCAGACACCCAGAAAGGCACTGGAAATTGAAACTCAGTACTTTTCTGATCCAAAACAAAATGTGCCTCTAGCACCAAGTATTGAAATCTGTCAAGCTGACTCTGGATGTCTGGTCAGATTTGTGATCTTGTCTACTTACTTTACTTTACTTAATCCTAAATCAGATAGCACCTGATTTTAATCAAAATTGTTTTCCAATCTAGAGTATTTTCTTCAGGCAGTCCTTGTGTGTTTTTCTATATGTGTTCATGAGATAAGCGTTGAAATATTGAGAAAAGAAATGGCTTGGTGTAGTCTTGGTGTAACAGTATTGAAAAAAAAATAATGATTTAATAATAATCCAGCCCCCAACCAGATGTGTTAACACACACTCTTTACTCCTCATGTGACTCACAAGTCCACAGGAGAACTGGCCCTGGATGGCAGGGAGGCAATGCCGCTGGTAACGTGGCATGTTCATCAAGATAATGATGGATAGCCTTATCCTTATCCATCCTCGCCTCTATAGAGATGAATGTCCTGCTTGGCTTCTTACTCAGCACTTTGGCCTTTCCCCCACTCATTGTGCACTTTATCACACAAACACCCTCACGTAGCCTAAAATGGAGATTAGCAAAGCCTGTCTGGAAAATGGACCCAACTAAAGCCAATCAATCAAACGTGCTCCAGGCCAATCAAGAGAGGAAAACACAAATCCAAAAAGCACCTCCATACACTATTTTCCCAGTGTACATTTTTTGTGAGTATTGGAATAGGGTAGTGATAGAGGGGCCGTTGTGTGCTTGCATGGGATGAGTCAAGAAGTTGAAGTAGAAAAGACAGAAGGAAAAGTGTGAGAGAGAGAAACAGTGTGTAAAAGAATGCCTCTCCTGCTCTGGACCGTCTCATTAGGCTAATGTTTTTTTATAAGGCACTTCAAATGTCAGGGCATTGGTGGATTTAGTGTAAACTTAAATTCCATTACCTGGCAGGCTTTAATTGCTTACTGAGCCCAGGGATCTTTCCCCTGGGGCCTCTATGTTTCCTCTCTGTCATCTGGCTAACTATTCTGTCTAGACTAACTTAGAGCACCATAATCCACCATGGGGATCAATAAACTGCACATAATTCAGCTCCAATAATGAGCTTTCACTTCAAAAAAAAGCGCCAGCCCACTTCCCAAGGAACCGGCAGGGGCGTAAAATGATAATGTAATTATTAAAAGGACAGACAAAATGAGTAAGCACTTTCACACAGAGAGGGAGGGCGAGCCCGGCCTCAATTAGACACACTTAAAGCTATCATTGTTATTCGAGACAAAGCTAATCAAGGAGGAGATACAGGGGCATCCATTTCAGCAGGTAATGGAATGACGCTGGCTGGCTCTCCCATTTCCCCAGGCTCATGATGTTATAAAAGCTGCCCTGCAGTCATGCGTGAGTGGGCACTCTTTAATGGAGTGCATTGGATGTGGTTTCATCCACCAATCAGAGATACAGAGGAGGTGACTTTTGAATGGAGAAGTTTAAGATTCACATACAGCAACACATAAAACCATAAATGTGAGGGATTATTTACACCTGTAGTTTCTATTAGTAGTGCAGGAATAGAAAATGCAACATTACATATGTGTTGCAGCTACTGAAGCAACTTAAATTCTGCATTAAAGATTTAAATCTCTGAAATGTTATTGCATATTTTTCATGCACTGTCCTTGTCATGGCATCCACAGATCAAACTAGCACCTGCCTCTTAGACCAGCGTGAGAGATGTGGTGTGTGATTAAGTAAGGTTTAACATGGGGCTTTATCTGCTAACTACTGTTTCTCCAATTATATGCATCCTTGAACTCCAGTGAAATCAAGAGAGGCTAGTTTGTTTTTTACACCCAAGTGCTCCTAATTCATCTGCAGGCTACAGGAGGTCCAGGGTGGATAAATCAGGCCTTTACGGAAGGGTTGCTCCCACTGTTTATCTGCTGGTGACATTTGCTGCACAGCCCCAACCGCACCATAATTACCCCACTTATTCACTAAACAGGAATCATGCCTGGCAGGAACCCCCTGCCACAAAGGTTGCAGGACTTAAGGCAATATTCTGTCTCTAGAGTTCAATTGCCCTGCCTTTATGAAAGGACTCCATTCATTTGGACATCAGCATGGGTTCACTTCAGCATGGTCTGACAGAAGACGGGGGCTAAACTGACTTGCCTCAATAGCCAGAACAAAGAGCATCATGGCTGAATATGATGATGATGATGAATTTACAGCTGACTGCACATGCATTTCTAACACACGGCACACCTTGGCACACTTGGAATGTCACAGGTCCCATAGAGGACTGGCATTTGGAGTGGCTTCTCCTGCCCCTGGAGCCAGCATGCTGGGAGTGGATAACTATCTATATCTCAATGAGGTAGACAGTCAAAGGAAAATCACACACAAATAATTAATAAAAAGCACATGTCTCAGTGATTCTATTTACTGTCATTCAGCATCTATTGTTTATTGTGTGATTACTTTGTAAATTAAAGTATGATCCTGTATTAGGACATTTTCCTCGTTTTATTCTCTCTATCTCCCAATCACTGCCATTTCAGATGACTTATGCTCATATTACTCATTATTTTGAGAACACACCCAAATTCATCTTAACTAGGGAACTGCCAATTAAAAACTAAGGATAGTGTTTCTCCGTTGCGTGTTGTGCAACTCTTCAGCTGCACAGAGTTCTGCATAGTCTTATCTGTCAAAGACAGTCAGCACAGATGGATGACGAGTGACAAAGGGATTTTTTTTGTTGAGGTTACGCAGTAATGAGTGTCACGTGACTCCCACATTCAAATTTCAGAGAGCCTCTTCTGATCCTAAAGCTGCAATCAACACTAGGCCATCTGCAACACTGCTAATTAACATAATTGGTGTACATTACATGCTTATAGAGAGTACATTTTTATCCACTATTCTTTCTCCATTAACAAGATGAGCTGTGGAGATACTGGAAACGCAACACTGTTGATTAGACAAAGATAGTGGGTGCAGACAGTGAGACTTGCTGTCTTGGTGAAAATAGAGTAACAGACAATCAGAGTTTGGTGAACAGCCAGGTGTGAGGGCCAGAGTGCAAGTAGGCTAGTGTGCATCTGACACAAGCACCTTCCCTACACCTGGAACTGGGGCTGAGGTGATCGACTGCCAGCCCATCTTGTCAGACAGCTCACAGACAGAACGCAGGCAACACTTAGGCCTCTTCCAGCTGCTCTAGCAGAATAAATTGAACTTGATTAGAATTAATCACACTCAACCACTTGCATTTTGCGAATATCAGGGAAAATATTCAAGAAAATCTGCTTGAAAGATCGGTGAACAAAGGAGAAAAACTCTTGCACCCTAGTTTTGACTATGTGCTTTGCACATGCAGCATTTGTCTAGCTACAGTAAGAAGACATTTGTAGACATTTGCATGGGCAACTGAGAAGCCACTGTTTCTATGTGGCTATGATGGATTGTAGGAATTAAAAATGTTTCAGCATTGGTCAAGGGTACACTGCTTGTATATCAGATGAAGTTATCTTTTAGTTGATTATACAGTACAATGCATTATAGTCTCAATTGCCCACTTAGCAAAAGCATTGGGAGTTTTGTGCTGACAAATTACCAGTTGCAATCCTACAGAATGCATACACATGGTGCACATGGGTGGGTAGCAACACACAGGCAGCGCCACTTACTATATTATAGGTTTCATGTAGCTGTACGTCAAGCAGTCGCACCAAGAAGGTGTCAAAGAAAATTGTCATGATAGAGTCGCACCACTCACATTAATAGAATTCATTCAGGATGAGGAGGGGACGAAAGTCACCATAAGTTAGCTGTCTCCTTCCCTGTGTACACCATGAAAAGATGAAGTATGCAAACTGCCTGATTTTAAACTTGTATCTAATTGTCTCACGTCATGGGTCTGGGCCAGGGCATTGTTGCTTGAAGAATAAATTGGGTAATTCAATTAAAGTGCTTTCCAAAGACACATCATAAGTGATGGAGAATGACTCTAACCCAGGCCTGAACTCCGTGTCCCCCCCATCGCTCCGCTTGCCTGACAAATGGATGGCGGTGTATAATTGAAACACATTGCTGCCAGCGTAGGTCAATAACATCCCTCTCTCTGCTCACCAGCACCAGATTAACAGACTCTATTTTATCTTCCCTCAGCCTGTCCCAGCTTGACAGAGCGGGAGCGTCAGCTGCTTATCCATAAAAGAGGCCCCTTATCTTGAAAATAAACAAATACATAAAGTGCAACAGCCTGCTGTCTGTCCAAGCAGTTAAGGGCTACTTAGTTTAAGGCAAACATGTGGGCAGTGTTTTGTTTAACACATCATCGTATGAGATGAAGCACAGCTGTCACCTCAGAAGACCTGGACGGACAGACATTCTCTTCAGTAACGAAAACATTGAAAGAGTTTTTTGGGGGGGTTTTTTCAATCATGTGAAATTTATCTATTTTCACTTTCATTATATATATATTTTTAAATGCAACCAATTTCCAGTGAAATACTGCTTCAGTGTGCCATCATTAAAACCAATGTCATTCAATGTCATTCCCCAATCTCCAAACACAAGGACAAGATGTGTCTTTGGACAATGAGGAAATTGTGATGGCAATAAATAAATAACATTGTTGATAATGACTGTAGATGTATGATGCAAAGCCAGCCCTGTTTATGCATTATAAACATTGAGGATTAATTAGTTTAAGCACAAGTGTAATATAAAGCTAAAATGGGTGATTATATGTATTAATCCTACGCATAACAAATCTACTGGCTTAAATTAATTTGATAAACAAATGGGAAAAGTAGGGTTAAGGTTCAAGGGTAAAACAACCTACATTATCTCCCACTCCTCACTCTGGGCTTTTATGTAATTATATGTAAGGTTAGACAGAGTTAATTGAATCTGGTCCATCCAATTTGTTTACAGTTTAGCCAAAAGAATTGGAAGCAATTGTACCTGACTTTCAACATCAGTTAATGAACAAACATCCTCAAAATAAATTCCTATCGGGGTTTATGTGCACACAGCTTTGTGGGGTTGTTTATGTGCAGTCGCATGTGCTTACTGTAAAGAGCGTGCATGTGAAAACAAGTCTGTATGTATTTTTGTATGGCTTATGTTTACACATATTCCCACAAGGAACAAACACAAATTAGCCATGGACGGATATTCAATTAAGTCCTTTGTCGGTGGTCTGTGTAGGGGCGGGACAGGATGCGCAGTACAGTAATCCATGATGAGCAACTAGGTGGCAGCTCCATTGTCTGTCTGACAGATTGAAATGACTTGAAGGCGTGCTCGACCAACAGATTAGACCACTGTTGGGGCGTCGAGATAAGATGGCAGCTAGCGGTGGAAGGTACCTCCTCTTTCAGCTCAAACAATGCCTTTAATCCATTCCCTTTTCACAATCAACTTGTTTGACATTACTTTTCAGCATCCTACACACTCATTGTCTCCCTTTTACCCTCACTCATCACCTTTCATCGAAGGGCTTAAAAGAGGCTTCTGGCTTAAACCAGAAGAGACTTCATCATGTAAAATAATGGGTGCATTAAAATAGAAGTCCCAACGCCAATGTCGAAGAGACTTTCACTGTTCCTTTATCAAATGATCCACAGTTTCACTTTTTTTTTTCTTCATGTCCAATAAGGCTTTCAGTGTGAGTTACTCCCGGTCAGATGAGTTATATGGCAAAGCACAATTTTGTGTTTAATTCATTGCTCACTGCCTGCTTGTCTGCCAGCCGCAAGGGTCTGTCCTTCCTGCCAGTGCTGTACTTCTTCATAGGATTTTATTATTGATTCATGACCAATGGCGGGATTGCTTTCAGTTAAATGAAATAACAACTCTATAGATCTACATTGCAGTGGTCTGACCTTAAAGGCTTCCAAAAGAGGATTCTTCAAGTATGTTAAAGAACAGTAAGGCTGAAAAGTCCTTGACACAATAGAGAAATCGTCATAGTAGAAATATAATACTGCCTCTCTTTAACCAAATCTTACATACTTCCATTCAAACTGAATAACATACACATGATCCTCTCTTTAACTGTTCTTCTTTTACCTTTTCTAAGTTTTTCTGACACCACATACTTCATACACTGTGATCAGTGTACTACATGCTCAAAAATTACTTTCTCTGAATTACAGTGATATGGCACAGTTACAAAATGCCAGGATGCAAAGAAACAATCTGGTTCACTATGTGACTCAAGTAATATTGATGACCTGACATAAATTAGCTGCAAGAAAGTAGAATCACTATAGAAGTATCTTAGCATGGTGTTACACTTTATATGCTATGTTAAATATGAGGGAGACAAAGATGTAAGCAGTGAATCTACACTCTATAATATAATTAGATATAACATAATAATATAATGTAATGTAATATAATATAATATAATAACCATAGATGTCAGTGTCCCATCAGTGTCACCAGGGTGATCCATCTGAGACAGAACACCTTGTACGGTTTTTGTTTGACTGAATGGCACAAAAGGAAATTTGGATTGTAAACAATTATTGTAATGTACAAAACAATTAGAGGAACCAACAATGGGAACTATGTTACAACACAGTATAGTTCAAGCACAACATATGTGGTAATACAGTAAATAAGTGCAGTGCAGTTTAGTTTGTGCATTAAAAAAACACCTGAATGCAACATACAGTAAATCCTCCAGCACTGCTGATGGATTGAAATAGAAAAGCCTGTGCAAGTGTGTGCCAACATTAAGTGAGTGTTCATGTATGGACCACCTCCTGTAAGCATTGATCAGCCATATCCTCAAACATCCACGCTATGTTGCCAGAAGGTTCCACCAACAGCTGTTTGTTCCAGGGGCAACTGCGTATTTTAAATTTGCTTAAGTAAAAATGATTATTGCCAATTAGATGCCCATTAATTGTGCAAGCATGGGATGCTGCCAGCTGTTTACAGAGGGGAGAAAAATAGCCCTTCTTATTTTATTTTTCCCTTAAAGCCAACAGAATCTCTCTCTGCCAGCCAACAAACATACAGAAATTACACATTAACACATACTGTAAATTCAAGAGAGTGACAGAGGAGAGATCCCTTGCAAATAGGCTTCTGTATATCACAAGCAAGTGTGAATCCTGAGAAGGTACTTTTTATAAAACAGTAAGATGTTGCCTACAATAGCTGAAACAATTACAAAGTAGTGTGGATCAACTTTGTAAAATAAGACAAAACTGAGCTTTAGGCAAAACTCGAAATGGTGACCAAATTAATGAGTTATACCTGAGTAGACACATCTGGACCAAGGAACACAGAAAAAAAGAAGTTTGTTGATATGTAAAAAAGTCCCAGGATAAAACGAGAGAAGACGCTACTGTGATTAATGCATCAGACCAAATTGGTGTAAACAAAAAGAGACCTATACAACAGCAATGTGCATTCTCAGAAATACCTCCCATAATGTAGTAATCCAAACCAATATCAACATAAAACTGATGTGCAACTTTGAAAAGTGAAAACTTTTGACTGTAACCTACCTAAGCAGAAATGTATAGCTATATAGTGCTGAACTGGTGCTGTATTTGTGATGAATGGTTGTCAGCTGCTCTGGCAATCTGGGCGGCTTTAACCTGACCCCACAACAATAGCCCAAGACCCTCAGCTTGTGCCCCAAACTGGCAGAAAGAGCTGAATTTAGTCTTTTCAATGGTAAGCGTCTGACCCAGGCACAGCCTGCTAAGTCTAAAAGCAGCACACTTTTATTCCCACAAGCCCGGCCCCTGCTCAGCCTTAGCCTAGGCTTTCAGGAAGAAGCATCTATTGCAGGTGTCATTAGTTTACCCCTGACCTTTTTTTGAGCCAACCCTATTATAGGACTGGAGACTGGACGCCACCTGTCTCACCTCTAAAGATGGGCGCTGACCTAGCTGATGCTGCAATTGCAAGTAGACTAGAGGGATGAATAGCATTCAAGCTGCAATGTGAAGCACTGCAAAAGACTGTAGAAATGATAAATTAATGTTGAAATCGAGGAAAATTATTCAACCATTTACAACCCCTGCTAGCACATCACTGTTGTTCTATTTGTCTTTCACCGCTTAAACTGTAAAATCATACAGAGTGCTGCGACCATTTCTCTCTCCGGTTTGTTGCCTCACTTCCACAAAATAACACATCATTGGACAGATAGCATCAATTCTGCCCACGGTAATCCCAGCACCTCTGGTTGTATCACTCATTCAATTCCAGCCGCCGGCAACAGCAAACATTACACACTGCATCAAGATTACCGGAGAGAGGCAGAACGGGGGAGAGAAGAGGGGGAAAACGGCTGTATCCATCATGTCATGATGCCCCTGTTATTGTGACAGATCAAATTCAGTGCATGTGTTCAAGTGTGGGTATGTGTGTGCATGTGTGTCCTATGTCTGTCTGTGAGGGATGCGAACTGTGGTCTCCTAGGCTGCCGCGATCAGCATCCGTGTGACTGTAGATGTTGTGAGTGGATTTGTGAGGGTTTGCCTGACTTAGATGACCTCCTTTATACAGTAGCTGGGGCCCTGGCCACCATGCTTGTTTTAGCTGCTGCAATTAACCTTGTGTGGTTGTGACCCTGCAACCCCACCCACTTAGCTGAAGGGCAAATGGAAAAAAGAGAAAAATGACAGGCAAGGTGATTGAAGAACATAGAGGGAGGAGACGGATGAAAAACAGGTGAATATGTAGGGCAAAATGTAGGGCAAAATATGTTAACACCTAAAAACAAAAAGAGTCGGGGGAAAAGCTTAACAACTGGAATGACGTGGGAGCTACACTATGGGGGAGATTGGCGCTTTAGTTGCTTTCCTGCCTGCCTTCCTGACAGACTGGCTGGCTGCCTGGCTCATTGCTTGGTTTGCTGTGTCTCTCCTCTGGGGGACATGGGTTTGCAGTGCCTGCCTTTGAGAGCAGGGGAAAGATGAAGAGGCAGTGTCAGGCTGCCTTTTAATGGTCAGGAGTGTGGTTAGTTCCACTGACTCAGGATCTCTCCCCCGTGACGCCGGGTCCACTCCATAACTGGCCATAATTCAACTCATTTGGCAGTTTGGGGTCTCAAAGGTCTAGGGATAAAAAGTGTGGAGAGGCCTAATGGCAGACGGAGGGACCAGCTGAGGGCACTTCTTAGGACATCTCTGCAGGAGAACATTTCTGGAGCACACCCTGGAAACCACAGCGATCCATTAGCTACTGAACAGGAGGACCAGGCAGGGTGAGAGGAGAGAGACAGGGGACAGAGACTGTTGCTGATCTACAGGCACTGTATAAGTTGTACGGTGTCATATTGACTAAATATAAAAGCACCCTGAGCAGCTCAGTTTCCTTAAACTTCCAAGTTATCAAAGAACACAAAAATAAATGCATTTCATGAACACCAATGTATGGTATGTTTGGAACATTTAACACAAGCGCTGAAGATCAAAGTCCCTGAATCCTCAAAAGAAGGATGAGCTGGACTAACTTTCAAATGCAAAGAGACAAACACAGGCATGCACATGCACATGATTAAACCAACTGCTCTTGAATCAATGTGTTTAATCTGTTGGTGTTATTTGGGACTGAGATGAAGTTAAATTATAGTTTAGTGACATGGATTAAAATGACAGCACTAAAGCATCTGTGATGAACATTCACAGTGAAAATCTACCACCACAGTGAGTTTCTGTGCCCCTGCGGGGCGCCATGCCTCCTAAGGGGTATTAATTGAGATGTTGAAGGAATAAGTGAGATGGGACTGAGATGGGGCACAGTGTGTGTTTGATAGGAGAAAGGATATTTTGGCAAATTCCTGTCTGGGCATGTTTTGGGGGCCCTTAGAGAAGGCATAGTGGGAGCATCTGTGAGGGAGAGAAAGAAAGAGAGAGAATTCTGAATGTGTGTGTGTGTGTGTGTGTGTGTGTGTGTGTGTGTGTGTGTGTGTGTGTGTGTGTGTGTGTGTGTGTGTGTGTGTGTGTGTGTGTGTGTGTGTGTGTGTGTGTGTGTGTGCGCACGTGTCTGTTGGTGTATCTTTGTGTAAATGAGAGAGAACCCTGCTGACCCCAAGCTGGAGTGTCCTGGCCACACAATTAAATGGTGTTGAAGCATGAGAATGAATAATCAATCTGCTTTATTATAACTGATGTGAAAATTATAATGCTGGTGAAAATGGCAAAGAAGGTTAGAATATTTCCCCTTTCTCACAAGAGCCCTTTAACAGAATTGCGTGCGTGTGTGTTTTATTTTTATCTTATTTTATGGATAAGTTTGACTTGAAGAGAAATAAATAGGTAGGTCACACAGTGTGCCTACATGCTTGCACAAAAAGATTATTCTGTCTGACTCAAACAGTCAGATGAGTATTACACACTCAGACATACCTCAATTTGCTCATATGCATGAAGCAGGATCATCATTGTATCATGTGAAGATGGGAGGGTGAGGGAGGAAAATGTTTAAATTTGACAAAGGGAGAGTTTTTCCAGTCCAAGTGGGTGTAATTTTGGGATTAGGATTGGCTGTATGCTGGTTAAGGGATATGTATATGATGTGAAGGTTAATCACAGGCTGCAGTTTGGTGATGCTAGTCGTCACTGCACTGCAGTGCAATCAGCACTGTGAGAAAATAAGTGGGTCACAACGCGAGAGCTTGATTAAAATCGCGATGATTATAGTGCGGCTTCAGCTCTGATTTTTGTGGGTTTCCCAACATCTGTCCTCGCGAGGAGGAACCCATATGAATGAAAATAGACGCACAATATATAAGTGTAAGCTCGCCTGCAGAGATGCTTCATGGGAGCACACATGTGCAAGGCCCCCCCTTCACAATCATGAAGCCTCATACAGAGCCGTTAACATTCTGTACATTCTGGGGTTTCATGGAAAATGGATATTGTGGGCATTGTTTCTTACAAAATCACTTACCTTGACTAATTATTTCTTTCTATTATTGAGGAAGATATTGAAACACAGCATAAAACATGAAAAATGATACTGGTAACCAAAGATTAAGATTTATTTCTGTTATCTGCAATAAATATAATCGGCTTAACTCAAAGTAAGAAACAAACTAGATTCAGAAAATCTTATGAGAAAGGTAGAAAATATAACACTACAGTTGAAGTGTCACTGTTAAAAAAGCAAATACAGACACATTACATTTTACCAGTGTAAAAAGACAAAAGCACACAACATACAAAGACAAAAATTCACAAATCTGACCCTCACTCTCACTATAAGTCACATATATGGAACATCTGTTATCATAAAGGGGGCAATATTCAATATGATTAACTGAATTTTCTATTTAGAAAAGTGAGTGCAAAGGTAGAATAACTGCATGAACAGATTCAGTGTTTTTTTCCCCTTTGATCTCCTGTTCCTGCCACGTTCCTTGGGAGTCTATGTGAAAAAACAAAGTGCGGGCTGAGGGAAAACAATGCTCATGCCATTTAACAGCAATGTTAAATCAATATATATCCTGAAATGGCAGGAAAAAACATCATTGTAAACTAGTTATTGACGTGTTAAAGTAATTTACACTTGCTTGTACAAGACAGATCGTGGCAATATTTCTTTAGCTGGCAAGCTGGCAGTGGGAAAACGATACGGCAGCTGCAGCTATCACCAGATGCTGGTGTTACAATGTCCGTCCATCAAATCGTCCCCCTCTACCCCCCTCTTCCTACTCCATACCCTCCTCCTTCACTTTCCCAAATGGCTGGCTCCCTTTTCGCTGCAACCTGACAGCCTTAAAACAACTGTATAATTAGAGCTGCATCTGTCACACAGGTTTATTCTGGCTTTCAGTTTGGGAGTTGCAGACTGTGGGAGACACTTGAGGACACAATACCAGAGCAAAGGAAGGAATGGACAAATACACTTTGGCCCAAAAAACATGTTTTATCACTGTAAGTGTTGGAAATGAGGTTTTTATTTGAACAACAAAAGAGATTTTGTTTAAGGTTTTAATTAAATTAAAGGTTTTAAATAAAAATGCCGCTGCAGATAGAATTGCAGAGCACGGAGAAACACCTGATGGCATACCATCACACGACATGCGAATAATACAATTAGTGTAAAACCAGTACAACAGTACAGCAATACGTGCTAGCCACCTCCCAAAAAAATGAAAAAAGATAACGTGTTGAAAAAAGAGGGAATATGCAGCTGTATGGTGAGCTATCCCACTATCAGCTGCTGCAATTAGGGAGCACAATGTAAAATGTCACAGCGGATCTGTATCATCGGCAGCCCTGTCACAGGAAAAGGCCAGGAGGAGAGGAGAAGCGCAGACTACGGCGAATCCCATCGGCCAGGCCTGTTTGAGTAACGCGAGAAGGAAAATCGTGGAACGTTATGGCAGGACAACTATGGGAGTTTAGTTCAGACACTGTCATGTCACCCTACTCCTATTAGGGAGGGAGAGGGACAGAAAAATATGATTAACTGGCAAAGGCATTAGTCTTCTGCAGTTTGATGAAATGCCAGAGGGCAACGATGCACATAAGGTAGGGATGAATGTGCTATGTATCTATAAAGTGTGTACAAATGAGAAAAAAGGTGTTTGACTGTACTAAGGTAATAAGGACGCTTATATGAATGAATCAAATAATGCATAATGTGTGATACTTTTTAGAAATCATTTTGAAAAACATGTTAGAATTAAAGCTTTGGTTGTATTTCTTATTCAAATTACTTATATTATTGTAAAGGCTGAACATTGACTCATTATTTTAGAGGAAAAGAACAAATGTAAACAGATGGAAGGAGATCAAATAAAAAGGAATATAATCTAAACTGAACCAGATGAACCAGATTTCCTTCTACTGTTCTGACTTTCCAGCTCCCTCTTTCTGTCTATATTAGGAAAATAATGGTGACGAAAAATGCCTTTTAATTTTCAGCTCAGCATCATTTTGACATGTGTAACTGAAGAATCTCCACAGGATATAATAAATCATTTGCAGATTTCCTCCCGTTTTTGATCAAGTTGGGATGACCAGACTTCTGCCTAGACTCATTACATTTGGGGAGCAGATTGAAAGCAGGCCTAGACATGCTCTCTGTTATTGTCATTACACACCCTGCTCAAGCTTCTGAGCAACTGTAGAATTAGCACCTCTCCCATGCACACGCAGACTCACAATACAGGATATCTGTGTTAAAACAACAATTATTATATTAGTTTGAAGGAATGCACACTCCAAATACAGATTTTCTTTCTTTGGCTTTTGTCTAGGTTAGCGGCTATGATCTCTACATTTTCAAAAAGAGGAAGCTGCAGGACAGTTAATGGCATTTAAGGACAAAATACAAAACATTTGAAAAATTGTGCTTCCTTGTTGGAGCAGAAGTACTATGAAACAGATTCTTGGCATATGGGACTCCAGAATAATATAAGCTCCCTCTAGTGGCTTTAGAGGAGATTGCACATAAGAGAGTAGTGGTTCCTGAAAATATAATCATATCCAAACTCTCTGATTTCAATTAACAAGAGAGGTTTCATTTTGTGAAGCTATAAATTATCCATTTAGACCTGATGACACATGTAAATGTGTATGAAAAGTATGAGCATGTGAAAATGTCTTTAGTCTATTAAAGTTAGTAGGGGATGCATGGGTTTAAGTGCAGAATGTGTGCGTTTGTGTGTTGTGCAGGGACAGCTGACTGCCGTAGGAGACAGTAAAGGTTCACTTACAGTACCACAGAACCCCCCAGCTGGGCTTGCCACTAAGGAACAGAGATGCCCAGGGAGAAAGATAAAGAGAGGGAGCAAAAGAAAGATAGAGGAAAGGGGGAAATATATACGAGAAGGAGGGAAAGGGGAGAGGGGAGAGGGTGTGTGTATTCATATTTTGCCTATTTTGCCACAAGCTCTTCAAAGGCTACATCTTGCCTACAACACATCTGGGAATGAGAGTGAAAGTTGAAGTGTTCCTCCTGCTCTTCTCTCTTCTCAATCCCTGCAAACACATTTTGCTGATTCCTCTTTTTATTCTCCCCTCTTTCCTTTCAGCCCCCATCTCACTATCTCTCTCCTCCCTTTGCCTTCCTGCAGGCCAACTCAGAATTAGTCTGAACCCTAACTTAGCTGTTGTTGTCCACCTGACCTGAATTTCACTAGTTCTGTATTTTGTTTAGTTTAAAATCAACAGTGCAGCCCTTTTTATCACGCACATCATTCCACTGATTTACTTCAAATGCAAGAACAATATCAACCGCACCAATAACACCTCAAATGAAATAGCAATACTAAACTAGGACAGAGTCTCACAGTGTCGTGAGTCATTTAGAAATCACCTGCACAGGCTGTTTAAATATCAGACTGTCTGGGGCAAGAGACATCAGTGGATCTAGACTTTTTCTATAAACACAGAACACAGCAGAATGTTCAGAAAGTGAATACTGATATGGAGTGCTGTGATTCCTCTGAAGAGGCATCGGCAGGTTAAGAGGATACCTTTTCTCTATATATTTCTACTGTTTTAGTCACGGCTGTGTCTTCTTTCCAATTTCACTTTTTTCCCCTCTATCTTCCTTTCTTGCCAAGGTTTATCCCTGAGGTGTCCTCTGGGGCTACCTACGGGATAAGCCATTTGAAATGCATTTTCTAAAGAACCTTCCGTTCCATTTTTGAACTGCTGCTATCTCTCAAAATGTCCTTAAGAAAAAGTGTGAGAGAAAGAATGGTAGCAAATGTTTTAAAAGTACTCTTGCTGTACTTTTGTGTGTAGTTTTCTCATCAGAAAGAAGCCACAGTTTCCCAGCAGCAGTGTGATACAGACGTCTGGGACTGTGATCTGTGCTGGTGGGTACTGCAGAATGTGGCCTGCTCTGGGAGAAACCTTCACTGTGCCACTAGTAAAACTGGCTAAAGTGTCTCCTTCACCCTGTACACAGGGTTTTATTAATTGATGGTGTAAACCTCAGTCAAGCAAAGAAACAGTTTGATTTTTAAATCAGGAATAATCTAATTAACTGTTTAATTGATTAAAATGACATATCTATGGAGCTCGGCATGACATAAATCAATATACAGTGTGACCCAATTATGATTTTTTAACACAAGAGTAAATTATTCCCCAAGCAAATACAACATGCCGATGGACCAAACATTGTCCATTGTTTGCATATTAGGTAATGTACTTCTTTCCCCAGAATCTTTAAACATCTGAGAGGGCAATCTATAGACCTAAAGACATGATCACTCAGTTCCCATGTAGTGCATCGCTGTGCCACATCATGGACTGCGGTCTGCTCCGTCAACCAATTATGCCAATTATAGCCAGAAACCCCCTGTGGTGTTTTGATAAGACCTTCCACAATTTCTTCCAATGAAGCGATTTGTTCCAGTATTTGTTTACTGAGAGAGACTATGACTCGCAGCAAAAATAATATTTCTTATCTCCATTTGCCATCAGAGCAGAGTGAATCCACCACTGGCTAATCTTAACCTGGCTTTCTCATTGAGGTTTAATCTGGTCATGGCAACTTAGCATTTAGTATGGAGAGTTTGTGTGAAGGTGTGTGTGTGTGTGTGTGTGTGTGTGTGTGTGTGTGTGTGTGTGTGTGTGTGTGTGTGTGTGTGTGTGTGTGTGTGTGTGTGTGTCTGTGTGTGATTATTTGTGTGTGCCCTGTGAGCGTGCACATATGTGAGTTTGCATTTGAGGAGGGTGCAGAGGAGAGAAATAGACAAGCCAGTCATTCTCCTCCTGCCCCCCTCCCTCTCCCCATCCATGTCAAAAACCAATCACGTGTGAAAACTTGCCTTAACTTCCCTTGCCTGTGTGACTACGGCGTCAGAGAGAGTTTGACAGATCTGTGCGCCACGGAGGCGTCTCCCCGCCATTTGGCATGCCATGCGCGTCTGGTGCGCTGGAGACTGCCTGTCAAACGCCTATGAGTCGATGGCGCAGCCAGGGACCCTACGGAGTGCCAGATGGGCCATTAAGGTAGTATTAATGTAGATGCCATCGCTTTTCTCCTCTGACTGGGACATGCTCTCTCGAACTGCGAGCAGCTGCTGCCATTTACTAGGACAGCTTCCTGCTAACTTTGGCCAACTGGCATCACTACTGACTGGCTCTCAATGTAATGATACACTTTTCTTCCCACTATACCTATGACTTTTGTCTTTCTTTTCCTCCTGCCCTCCTTTTTCAGGAGGTTTTAACAAGATAGAGCTGATAACTTCCAGCTTTTCCAGCAGCCAAAGTGTTACATAGACACACTCCGGCACATGCAAGCAGTGATTCCCTCTCCCTTTCTCGTACAGACACACATGCACATACATACACACACACACACACATAAAAACACCAGCACTCTAATAGGAGTATAGAAACTGGATCCATCTGTACACCCACTCTTAAGCTCATAATCAAGGCATGATATTCAGTACTGTACGGTTGTTTCTGTTTATGCCCTACTGAGTGCTAATATCATGCTTTAATTGAGAGAAAATTGGCTGTTGGCAAGAAACAGAAAAGAAGGTTACCAAAACCCCAACCATGGATAAGTGTTGCAATCAGTAATATTCTATTTAGTTAAGTAGCCTAAAATGGGATGTTTTGAGATCATTATTCAAATCACATTGACGAAATCCTATTATGAGAATTAGTTTTCCAGAAGGAAATGTACAGAATTATTGATGTGTAATAAATGTGCTTTCAGCATTACATACACTAGGGGCATATTAGGAAACAGTGGGGCATATGATTCAAACTGAAACAAGGTCACAAATACCATATTCTCTAATTCATATTGAAAAAATAATGCATATTCCGAGTGCAGATACATAAAGTGAGTTCCAGAGTGCAGCAAAGGTCATCATACTGAACTACTTCAACACTGTGGACCTAAACAAGTCAGAGTAGTCGGAAAGAGGGGTCTGTCTTGGTACTTTTGAAAAGACGCATGATCTCCAGAGGCGCAGGTTAGTCTTCCTACACAGCTGAGACTACCTCGCTCTGTTCCCTCGCTTCCCTGTTTCTCACTTGCTTTGCCTCTCATTTTTCAGCAGAGCCCAGGGCCTGAGAGTAGGAACGGAACAAGCGTCCTTTGAGGTGCCCCTAGGGGAGATGGGTATAGTAGTTTAGGTCGCTGTACACCCACACTGAGTTCCCACATACTGCATAGCTTGTAACTGTGGTGTAACAGTAGACGAGTGATAATTGTATATACCATAAACCGACTTTATTGTCTGGCAGCCTCTCACTTTTTCCCTCTCTTTCAGTCTCTCTCTCTCTTTCAGCAGATTTAGTCTGAAGTGAGATGAGGGGGGGAGAGACATTTATGTCCGTGTCTCAAGAGGCAGCTCAGACGAGGACTACAGGGTTGGCATCACTGGTGGTCAGTGTCTAAATCAAACGCACCGTCACCGAAGCGCAGCGAACACTTATGCTCCCGCACAGCCGTTAGTGTACTCGTGGTATCAAACTGACACCTTCTCCCTTGGCTGCTCCTGACAAGGAATTATTTTGTCGGAAAATTTGTTGTAGCCTGCAAAGAGCACAGCGGCAATTTGTACAGTTGTGAATAGATTTGATTCTGAGTGGATGAGATAAATGTTTGCTGAATTGAATAACAGTATGCAGGCCCAGGAGGTACAAATGCATGGCACTCATACAGCACAAACTATGACAAAAAGTAATTTTATCACATTTTGCTGAACTTATACTGTAAAATTAATATAGAACCAGCTGTCTGTCAACTCAGCCTGATTTGAAAGTAATTTCAAGAGCCTCTTCAAAAAGGCACTAATCAACCTCTTCCAACAATGCAAACCAATTTCTTCATAGTTGATTGAGAACAGCAATTGCTATTTTGGTACTTGGACTGAATGAATGGGGCCAGCTTTCTATCTCGGTATCTACATATTGAAAAGAGGCAAACTGGCACTAATCAGCGTGTCTGCCAAGTAACCAATGCAGCAGAGAGAGCCACATACGTATTTGTGTGTTGGCCTGACAGCCTGACAGACAAGATTAAGAAGCAAAGAATTATTGCAAAGTAAACTTTAGGCTGAGGAAACAGGGTGTGTATATTGATATGATAGGGTAGGGATCTATTTGCCTCAGCTTTATCCAGGAAATCCAACCTGCGATGAACAGGATCATTTCCTTTATTTACAAGGTGCATGCAATTGCTTTGCCATCCAAATGCTTTCAAAAGCACAGTAATGCCATCCCGCTGTTGTGGGGGAATGATAGCTGCACCAGGACAAGCAAGCTAGGCTTTGATGGGTGCAGAATAACGGTGTTACACAGCTAAGCAATGTGTGTGTGGGTGTGCTGCAAATAGGTTATTTTTGATTTTTTTTTTTTTTTTTTTTTAGAAGAAAAGAGGCATTACTGAGGCCTATTGGTGCACCGAGGTATACTTCCAACCAAGGCGATTAACATGAAAGGAAATATCTAATGTTATTTTCCACCGCTGTGAAGAGAGAAGCTGAGAAAAGCCTGTAATCACATTATTATTTGTGTCGGAGATCAAGATCAATCAGGGTTAAAGCGTGTCACAATGTTTAACAATGACAATGGATGGTTGCTTGTGTAGGAGATGTACACAACTGGATGCGTGATACTGGAGTTGGGGGGCGGGGGGGCTTACAGAGACTCGATTTCTATGTTTTTGGTTTCTCTTTGACCAGATTTGTGTTTTACATTATACCTGCATTCTGATTCCATGAACGCAATGCACTTACACACAAATAGATGTTAACATAGTACTGTTCAAAAACTGTGAAAGTGACAAGCAGTTTCCAAATAATATGCAGAGAGAAGAGGCACTATTGAAAAAAGAAATGCACGTGCAGAAAAAGCTTCACTCGCCTTAGAGGGCTGTACTGAAAACAAGGCAGCATTTTAGTGCAAATACATCAGTATACACAGACAAGAGAAAACATTCAGTGGCACAAAGAGCAACACTTATTTTACAGTATGTACACCATGCCTTAAAAATGAATGTTTTACAGCAGAAGAGGGTCAGAAAACCAGCGTGCATAAAACAGTGTGGCTTTTATGATCCCTCTAGCAAACAGGTACAACAAACCATTGTTTTCCTGCAGAAAGGGTGCTAAGATTTAGTAACGCAATGTATCGAGCTGGTGAGCATGCGAGGGGTGAAAGGGAGATTCAAACTTAATGAGTGCTTTGGCAGCTTGTGTGGAAAAGGCAGGGAGGCAGGCAGTGATTAACGGAACACTTCAGAGTACAAGGCACAGCGGTGCTCAAAGAAAACAGTGATGATCTCCACTTAATCGCGGAGAAGCCCGGAGCATCTGCCGCCAGAGCAGGGCAGCGGCACCGGCGAGCTCCCGCTCCGCTAGGCTGTCATCTCTAGAGAGCTGCGGCCATATGCTCGGCTCTGCCGCAAACTCACAGGAAGTAAATTTTCTGACAAAACACAGGGATAAATATGACATTCAAACAAGTTGTGCTCAGCCAGGCTGAACATGGATGCCGTGCCAAACTCAAGCTGCACACGTGTCACACTTAGGAACAGAGTTTATTTTCATGCTCCCACGGTCGCTTTTTGCCTAGTTGTTGTAGAAATAAACACACAATGGGTGGTACATTTTCAGCTAGGAGGTGTTAACCTTCCTAGAGACAAAGAATCATACACACAAAAACAAACAGATTTATGGTATAGGATACTGACTTGATACTACCACAGCTATCAAAGCCAGTGACTGCTAATTCTTATCAAATTGTTTCTACATAGCAAGATATGGAGAGCTAAAGAGGGACTGTCCTATCTGCATACAAACACATCCCTCAAAACCCTGAGAAAACGACAACCTCATTGTCCTAATGAGGGGAGAGCGAGGGGGGGGGAAATAAGATTAACTTTCATTTCCGTTCACAGACATATAGTTCCCCACGGTGTGTCATTAAAATAATGTCAATCAAACTAATAAATAGGAGCTCTGTCTAGTCCTGTCTGTTTCAGGTGAAAAGGCATAGTGGGCCTGAACAATGGGCTCACAGGTGTGAGCAGAATCCCAACACCTTATCACTGGGCCAATAAAGAACAGAATATAGTGTTTCTCAGATCTCAGCAGTCTCCTACCACTCCATTTCAGACTGTAAAGAGAAACGGAGCCTTAGGGGTGAAGCCGCCAGGAAGGACCTACAGATTCTTTACAACAATAGCCAGTATCGTATAGTACTGAGTCTGAGGGATAGCTGGAGGTGGGGCAGCTTTTCTAGACCTACAAAAAAAAGGGAACACAGGGAGGCAATGGCGATGAATGAAGATGGAGGCTGGTGGTATTTCAGAGAGAGGGCCAGGTTTGGGCCTCCACCCGGGGCAATCAGAGGCCGCTGTTGTGGCTACAATGAAAGTAAAGGCAGAAAGCAGAAAGAGTTGAGGGCTGGATGCAGTCATGCAGATCCCAGTGGCTTTTATCAGAGAGAGGAGAGGTGAGAGGTTTGGCCTCTGGGACTCCATACTGAGACCCAGAGGGCCCCCGCCCCCTCCAACACACAGTGTGAGGCCAGTCTCATATGTACTCTTGGGCCTCTCTTCTGGGAACTTGTCTTATGTTACTGCTGGAACCAGGCCAGATGTACAACAGATAACATAACAAGGAAACAGCATCTTGATTATATAAAACAGCAACTGAACACTTCACTGTGGTAATAGGGCAAAAAGAATAATGCTTGACAATACTGATGTTAAAGTAAACCATCCTGGAAGTTGAGA
Source organism: Anoplopoma fimbria (assembly GCF_027596085.1). Taxonomy (NCBI): domain Eukaryota; kingdom Metazoa; phylum Chordata; class Actinopteri; order Perciformes; family Anoplopomatidae; genus Anoplopoma; species Anoplopoma fimbria. The sequence continues at coordinate 1,695,754 of NC_072461.1, forward strand.
TTTTGAGGAAATGTTATCCATAGGAAACAGAGACAAATCAAATATCACTGACTGACTGAGCAGTGTGAAGCTATTTGAGAAGAATTTGATAGTAAGCTTCTCCATGCTGACATCAGCACAGGACACACCAAAAGTGATGAAAACAGGTAACGATAAGTGGGAGGGAGTGGACTGAAATAATCTTACTCTGCCAAAGAGCCTCTTCCCATTTTTTTTTTTTAATCCATCCATTACAATGCGTGGGTGTAAAAAACTGAAAGACGTAATGTATAACAATGCACTAATGTCCCTGCAAGAGACTGGAAAATCTGTCGGAAATATAATATATCTAGTACACATGCGCATAGAAGCACTAGCCCATATATCAAGCGTTGAGTGGCAATCATTCACCTAGACACTGTCACATTAAATGGGCTTATTTTGCATGAGAAGGAAAAGGGAGCGATGGGCTGCAGCGAGCAAAAGAGGGACCGAGGGACTGAATCAAATGATATGAGTAGGCAAAATTAAGCTCCAATGCAAGTGGAACACTTCACAAGAGAGCCAATTTCAATTCCACAGCACTTAATTTAGGATTTGTATGGTTCAGCAACATGCTACTGTATGGTAAGCCATCTAAGGACAGAGATAGAGAGAGACAACCAGCAAAGAGCCATCCAGGCTCTTGAGTTATCCATCACATATGCCTGCCACCGTCTCTCTCTTATCACATTGGTTTTAAGGTGATGAGTGCACATTTTTGTGAGTTTTGTGTTTCTTCTGTTTGTCATGTTGTTTAGTGTAAAGAGTAATTTGAGGTTTTTATAGATATTCACAAGGTTCCAATGTTAACCGTGTATCTAGTTTCGATTTGGTCATCACTGTAAACAAACCATTATTATCATACCTGGTGGTGTTTGAAGTCAAGCCTCTAGACGTCATGACCTAGCTGGGTGTAAAAGTTATTCCCAAAACTGTAGTCCTGCCCAGTTTCAGTCCATATGAAGGAGCGTCTGCTTCCACAGGCCACACCAGCTATGTTGACCACATCTACTGTACATCTGCGTCACTTCCTTTAATGTTCAGTTCCTGCTGCAACTTAACCTCGACTGACTGATAATTTACTGCCCTCTCTCTCTGTCAGCCAGCCTAAGAAAGGAGACAGAGAAGAAATGTCAAAATGTATTTTCTATCATGTTAAGGACAAAATAAGGTTTTGGGAGAGGGTTTAAGAAAAGTGTCTTGTTGGAAAATTAGAGGACGGAAAATATCTTCTACCCACGTTCAGTGAAATCATGTCTTGAAAGTGGTACTGTTTTACAAAATGTTTTTAAATCAATAATTCAAACCAAACTAATTAAAAGCTAACACAATCTGTCATGATATCTTTGTTTAACACATGAGGCTTGTTTAATTCCCCCAAAAAATGAAGCAGCAATTAATTAACAAACAAGTAAAAAGTCCTTTTAATGCAAGAATACTATAAGATGAGATCTTGGTAGATATCATTCGTTAGTATATATGCCACTGGAGCAACACTGTTGTGTTGTCTTCTCATACGTTACGCTGACAAGAGTCCTATATAGAGTGTGTCTAACAGGCATATTTCAGTGAGGTCAGCTTTACCTACCTAGGGAAGAAATAATAACTCAACCTAACTCCAGTAGCTGAACAAATGACTTTACATAGGCCACGGCTGAGATTTGTGTTTCTGTCTCCATGTCCCTTGTGTGAGCGAACAAAGAACATCCAAGACCCCTTTTCAAGATGAGCTGGTCAAACGCAGCCCCAGCACCCCTGTGACCCGTGAGCTCCCAGCAGCTTCAAACAGAGCTCTGCTGTTTGCTTCTTGATAAAATGCTCCTCTTTGTATTTGTTTCCCTGAGCCAGCGTCATAACCTGCAATGCCCCGGCCATATCTGCTAGTTTGCGGCATGTCTGGAAAAAATAACAAACAGTCTTCTCCATTATTTCCACAAACGGGGAACGAAAGGTCCTTGCCCGCCATCCCCGCGAGAGCCTGTATTGATTACAACAATGCTTCAACTCAAGACAAGACCAGTCCGGGGTCACTGCTATTTCCATCAGAAAGTTTGCCAGTTTAAATTTACACCGCTCCCTCGTACTCTTCTCCTCTCTCGCCTCCAGTGAGACACACAGGAGAGCTGAGGAGTTTTCAGATATCAGAGTGCCAGTTGTGTAACAGAGATGCTCACCCTTTGCTCTGCAAGTGGGTGTTATGGAGCTCCAACTATAGGCTCCTCCAACTATAAGCTCCCCACTAGAGAGCCTCGACCTGCTTAGTGGGGTCAAAGCATCACGAGAGAAGAGACAGAATGAGACAGACAGAGAGATGGAGGGCAAGAGCGGGAGAAAAAGGGACAATGGAAGATGATGAGAGAGTGAGAAGTGATGCCTCCGTTTCTTTTATGTATTTCTCTGAGGTCTGCAGTGCTGCTGTTTGAGTACTTGAGGGCCACTGAATCACTGCGGCCCCCAGGCCCTTAGATGTCATTACAGCCAGACTGGCTTCTGGCTGGAGAAGTTTTAACAAGGAAGCTCATCAGGAGGAAAATAACTTATCTTTGTGTATAAGTATGTCTGTCTGTTTGTTTGTCTGCCAGAGTGTCTTTCTGCGGTTTATTATACAGCTGGACAGTATATTGTCAGACAACTATGAGGCCTTTTAATGACTTTTGAACAGAACAAAACTAACCTGATAGTTGAACTTTTATGGACACCTGAGTCGTCCCCTAAAGCAAAGTGAGGAAAATGAAGGCCTGAACAGTACTGTAATACCGAGAATGGGGAAAATAAGCACTGCTCACAAGTTTATATGCATATTTTTATTTCTGAAATTCACTTACTGTCTACTGCTGCCATGCAAGAACTTTGTTGTCCACAGTGAAGAAAAGGAAAGAAACACATTGACTGAAATGGATAAACAATGTTGTAAAATACTTCCTTAGCATGGACTATCTCTGAGACAATCTCTGAAAGGCTCTGGGGGATGGTGTTGTGAAACATTAAAAGTGGTGTTCTTCAAAAGCTTTAGATGTTTCGCAGTAACAGCTTATTTTGTGTGTTTTCCCTTTTTCTCCTCAAGTGTAGAGTGAGCAGTGCCATGTCAGTGGGTGGACCCTTCCCCGCTGTGTGAAGTTTGATTAATACAGCGTCGACAGAGAGTTCAGAGACTGGGGCAACCTCTCACACACCCTGCTGTAAAATAATGAGCCTTCAGCTGCAAGGAATAATATACATGGGAGGGGAGAGACACCTCCTAAGTCTGAGTCCAGGCTGAACATATTCAAATGAAATGAGGAGAGGAGGCTATCCTAACTGATTAGACTCGTCTCAAAAAGGCCTACATATTTCTCCTTCTATGTACATGTATTTAACTGTCACCTCTCTGCTCTAACAATCCAACATGGCACTGACCATTTGCATATGGTTTCTATAAATACTTGGACCTCTACCTGTTCCTGCAGTGATTCACGTCATGTTGGAACACAGACAAGGCTTATTGGTCTTATGGGAACTCAAACACCACAGGGGTAACAGCCAATAGCAACGGACTTTACTCATCAAGCCAGCCGAGTCCTCATACATTATAGAGTAGGCTATATGATTTACCTAAGCTTGTCAAAAGAGAAAAATTATCAGGCAAATGTGGGGTAATAAATTGTAATCCGTGCTGCATATGTTTGACTCGTGACCCTTGGCATTTTAAGGGTTGGGTAGTACGAAAGAGTTGTAGCAAAATGTGTGAAGAGAAATTACATGAAAGGTGAACTAGCACTTGGAAACTTTAGGGAAAATGTGCAAAACAGGTCACTGATTTTTACAAGTACAGCATGTTTCGAGGGACCTTATCTTGATATTAACACAGGACCAATAATGCAATTATTTTTATATTCAGACTCCTAAATAAAGTAATTCCTTATATCTATATTAGTTCTATTTCTTTCTTTATTTAGTTTAACTCAGTTTTCTAGTGCAAAAATGCTATATATTCTTTGGGTTATAGTATATGGTAAAACATTAAAACCAGGGTATTGCTGCTAATAATCTTTTGTGTCACTATTTATGTAAGTGTGTGTGTGTGTGTGTGTGTGTGTGTGTGTGTGTGTGTGTGTGTGTGTGTGTGTGTGTGTGTGTGTGTGTGTGTGTGTGTGTGTGTGTGTATTGATGAGGTACTGATGAGCTTTAAATTGTTTTCCTGCCATGCAGAAGTGTAACCCTATTTTGTCTACTGTATATACAGTATGCCGTAGTCAGCATTGATTTTTTTTTTTACTACGGAGCAGGACCACGCAATAAAAACAAGAGACTGTAACTTCAGCTAAAGCTTGGGCACAGGAAAAAAACGTATCGTACGCGGTTATGTTATAAGCTTTTAAGTGCTCCTGAACATACAGCTTGCTGGACCAACCACAATTATTATGAATTACTGCTAATTACCTGTGTCTGTATGTGCAGTTTCTCTGGGCACAGGAGTAATGAGAAACTAAAAATACTTCAATAAAAGTCTACCCATTAAAGTACCATGCTTTGAAAATCCTTAAATGCATCAGCACAGCATATGGCATTGCTGCAGAAATCAGCGTAGGCTGACTGTGGGGCTATGGTTGCTGTAGAGCTGTTACTGTCATGCATAAAGAATGCAGAAACTGTACAGGAGTCCAGGATTTGAGATTACTTTTACCAGCAAAGGAATTCTCACTGGAATAATGAAATAAAGATGAGAATGAAAATGCAATGGGAATAAAGACTGTGACTGTTCCAGAGTTTTTATTTTCTTGTTATTTTGTTTTGTTTTCTATTGTTCTTGTACGTTGTTTTTTTGTTTTTGTTTTCTTATGCTTCTTTAGCTCTTGAGAATTGTTATATGGAAGTATGATAAATAGTGATGCTTAGGGTGTGAGGAACCAAAACACTAAAATATTGGCAGCCGTAGGTCTGCTGAACTACTCTGCACACAAGCACATTATTAATGATATCTTATTAGTACCAGGCTTGGGTAACAATGCACAATACTATATTGTTGTACTATATTATAGTTCTTTGCAGCTTTATATTACAAATGTGCAGAATGGGTGGAACATAAAACTAAAATTGACTGCAAACTGCAAAGTTTACTGTAGATGGTCATATAGATGGTCATATTTGAGTATTTGGTTTGTTTGGCTGTTTTATCCAATCAGGTTTAAAAGAAGAAGCTAAGAATAACTTGGCAAGTGTTATTCGGTCTAGATTGATGTAGTGTATATATGTGGCCATTAATGTGGATTTAACTATAGTATCCAGATGCATCACTTCACCGTGTAACCCCCTCACTTTGTATCTTTGAGTCCTCTGTTATTCTCAGAGTGGCAGATGTTTCTAGCCCCCTCCAACCCACTCATCCACCCACCTACCTACCCAGCTCTCTCTGCGACAAGGGCAGCGGCTGGCGCGGGGGCACAGAGGCCGACAGTGGTGCATCAGGCTGACGTACAGAACTGATGGGCAGGGCTAAAAGCTGGCAGTGTGGCAGGTTGAGTGTTCACCCTACTTTGCCCCCCACTAGCCCCCTGCTAGCCCCTGGTGCTCCGCACCATACCCAGCCACCAGCATCCCAGCGGCTGGTGGCCCATTGCTTTGCGCCCCCATAAAAATAGCCCATCCCATTATTCTTCTGCCTCCCCAGGGGCCACAAGGTCTCCAGCATCATTACCAGGACTAAGGATCTGACTCTGCCACCACCACTTGGCACTCCCCCTCCTCTCCCCTCACTCCTCTAATTATAGGTCAAGCACTCTTTTTGTAAATTATAAAACCTTTGTTCTTATCAAGAAAACGTAACTGATAGGAAAGATACCGTGGAAGGACGAGGAGCCAGGAAGAAGTGAAAGTAGATGACGCAAAAAAAAGGAGGGAAATGTGTAAAAATTAGAAAGGGGGGGAAAATTTTCAATTATAAAACCAAGCTAATTTGGTATGACCAGCGACTGTCATGCATGGTGACGGAGCTCCATTATGCAGTCATTTGAGCTCTTTCAAATTAGTTATGTTAATGTCCTGCGTGTGAATGTAACACTTGGATGGGACAAGATTTCAGCAATTAATTTCTACAGTCAGCGGAGAGACAAGCAAATTTATTTTCCCCCTCTCAGGGAATTGGTGGTGGAGGGAGTGAGGAGGGGAGAGAGCATTCTGGAGCAGGGAACAAGCTAAACACAAGACCTAAATAAAGCCTGAACAATGGGAGCCAATGCCTCCTCATTCATTCAATTGACAATGTTTTGCAGCTTAAACCTGTTTTATTAATTATGTTTGACATTTCCTTAATTAGTTTCATTTACACCAAATCAATCCCTGCTGCTGTACAGCGTCATTTATCATTTTAAAAAATTTGCATAGCCAGTGCTGACTTTTTCTACTTAATTATACATTAAAAGTGTCAGCCGCGCTTGCTGCCTGGCATTATCTGAGGCAGAAAGGTTTGTGGCTGGACGGGGGTGGCATTAATCATCAGGGCGGGCGCGGGCAAGGGGTGCTCCCGGTCGCCAGCGGGAGAGCTGAGCGGGGCTTCTCATTTTCAAAGCTTGATGCTTCCGGGGCCATGGTGACCTCAATGACCTACAGGGAGAGGCAGACAAATCAACGACCTCAAGCCCCAAAAAACAACTACAGCTTGTTTATAAAGCATGGTGAGAGGAAGGAGGGAGCGTAACCAGGAGAAAAGTAAAAAAGCTTGAGGATGTGTAGCCAAATAGAAAACAGTTCAGGAGACGACAGCGTAAGTGCAGGTATTACAGGGATGGGTATATGTTAAGATCAAACTGATTCACTTCCAGCATGTCATGTGAAATCAGTAATTTAATTTTCGAAAGATACGTTTTTTTCAGCTTATGCAAGTAATGGTTTCAGAAAATCAAGTAGAACAGGAAACCAACTTCCAACAAAATGTAAAAATGGCTTCATTAACTAATACCATCTTTTGTTGTTGCAAGTTACAAATCAATATTAACTACAATATGTGTTCCACTATAACTACAATAGCAAGCATGGCTTATACTTTCCCTTCGGCAAGTTGGTGAACACAGAGCGAAGTGACAGCTCAAACACCTGGCAAGCTCACTCGAGTAAATCTTCTGAGTGTTGAGGTGAACATGGCTTTACAAATCGCCCATTCAGGCACCGAGACAGAAATTGGCAGGTAGGCAGAGCCGTGGTGTCAGGAGTGAAAATTACTCGGATGCGGAGCACAGTGAGAGGCTGAGTGAGTGAGCCTCTGAATGGTGAAAGTTATGGGTGTCACTGTGCACTATGTTCACATTGGAAATCAAACAAGTGTATTTTTGAGGTGAGTCATCACCTTTGTCTTTTAGAAAAGGAAAATATTTTATGGCAATTTAGTATGGCCTCAGGTATTGCCACATACAAAGACAAGTGTAGTGCATATCAGGATGCGGTACCGGCTCATGCACACGGGAACAGATTACTTTCTAAACTGTAGATAACTAGTGTTTACCTGGTGGTAGTAAAAAAAAAAGAAGTCTCCAAGTAATTGCCATAAAATGTGCATTGATAAAAACCAGTAATTCTTAGTATAAGGTGAGCTGCTTAAAATGTAATCAATGAGAGGGAAAAATATCCTGAATGTGGAACTTGAATAAAAGGGGGGGGGGAGCCCGTCCCAAGCCACTGATTTCTCAGAAGTGCCCTGAATAAGCTGTATCAAGATGTAAAGAGGAGGCTGCAGCCATGGCTTTGCCTGCGACGTCCTTCAAGGGCAACACAAAAGAGAGGCGGGCGACAAAGAAGAAATGAAGTGACTAATGCCCTGGCATGAACCAACAGGAGCGGCAGGGGGGCGGCCAGAGGCGGCTACATGTGCACGCCTCACTGCCCGTCTGGCCTCAGCTGAAGTACCAACTATACTCTGTGTCATTAGATTAAGATATGCAAAACCAGGAGCACACTCTGTTATTGCAACAGGCCAAATCAATTTTGGAATAGAAAAAGAAAAAGTAGGGAAAAAGTTCCCCTTGCTTACAGACAGAACTGTTTAAGAATTAATACATAAAATGTGGGGGATGGAAAGTCTGGGTATCAAACATCATTATTCTAGAAAGTTCCTAATCAGCATATTAATGGTGGCACACTGACTGCAGAAGTTTATATTATTTCAAAGTAAAGTAGTTGAAATAAGCCACTAACTCTTTTCACTCCAAAATAATATTATAATTCATATAAGTGATCACTCTAAAAAACTAGAACTTTCCTTTCTCTACAGGCCCCCCAAACATCACCATCAATTCCCCGACCAAAAGTACCCCTTTAAATGCAAAACATTTCCACTATCAAGGATTATGCTTCCTTTCAGGATATATGAAAAACCCTTTGTGAAAATATGATGATGAATTCATGGGCCTAAAACTCTGGGGTAGTTTGTACATCGGCGAAAAAACGGAGGGAGGGAAGGAGAAAAATCACCTATTTGGATGGCATACATTACCATTACTCTTGTATTGTGTCTCCACTTTTCATAATGACGGGGATAAGTGTCCTGCTCCGAATGCGTATCCGCTGACAATGGAGGCAGACATTACTTGGTTAAAAGCTCAGGGTCCTGTGGGTAAAGAGGCCCAGAGAATAAAGAGTATCCGTCATGGCTAACGAGCTATAAGGATAGCACATTGCCTTTATAAATCACTAGATCTTGCTGTTTATTTAAATTCATTGGTGCCTCATTATAACTGAGCTATGCACCTTTAGGTCCGAGTTGATTAGGAGTGCCATAGCTCAAAATGGCTTTTAATTCAGTGAAACGTAGCTCTGACCTTGGTGCCGCAACCCTGACTAAAACACGCAGCGACTCCCACATTAATAATGATGCTACCTTTACTGGGCCGCGGTGCCGCGCCGTTGCTACTTAAAATATGTATTATTAGTTACTTGCGACGGCACATTTATCACACCAAATTACCCTTCGGTGTAAAACTGCTTAATTCTGGGTCCCTGTACCCCTCTGCACTATTACCTGCTCTTTAGAAAGGCCTGGAATTAAATGTGGGGATGAAATGTCAGGGTAATGGGGAAGAGGATGCAGGTCGATGGGATGCACACTTGATCATTCCCTAGTGGCCTTCTCCACATCCAAACGATATACTGAATGTGTCTTCCTCATAAAGGAAGTTCCAGTGCGCCTTGCTTTGTGGACCTTTAAAGATGCAAATGAAGGGTACTTCTTTGAAATATACTTTACACTGTTCATTAAAATTACATGCAAAACATTATCCACTCCATGTGGGCTTGGAGGAGAACTTTATACTCTAGGTATCAAGATTTCATGAAAAAATGATCTCATAAACAGAAACTCTAGATGAGCAAAGAAAACTGAAACAAACATAAACTTCTAATTCACTAAGGCATTTCAGCTGACAGACACTTCAGCACCTTGAGTGCACATACAATCCATAAACAAGCATCTATGCACACACAAACACTCCTATCTACCTCGGGCCTATTATAGTTAGAGACAGGAAACCGGCCTGCAGCCACTAAATTCTTGTCATTGTTCATCATATGTGTGCCCACCAGAGACTGATTACTTTGACCAATCGGCTAAATGATTAGATCAATTAGGTACTTTGGAGTGAACATCAACAGCGGCCCGCTGCAGATTCAGGACCCTTTGGGACTTGCCCCATCAGAACCGCCTCATTAGGTCTCTGGACTCTACCCAAAACCACACCACAAAGACAAAGATAGTGGACCAGAGGAGAGGAAGACAGTGGGGAGAGGAGAGGCGGAGAGAAGACTTAACTTCAATAGGTGAATTAGACGCATTCCTACGGTAAAGCACCTCTGGGATCAATTGTGTTTATGCGGTGCAACATCTCAAAAACATGTAAAAACAATACAAAGCGATCTAACAGATACATAAGTGGGAGTATTTTGAGTGTTAGCCATATAATCCATTGTTGAGACCGATGGGAATGCACTGGTATACAGAGTTTCGTTTCTCTAAGGATGACATCAAACAGTCCAGTAATAATTTAGATTACCAGGGACAACACTACGTGGGGTTTACAGAGGAACACAGACAGTGCTGGCATAAACACATTTCTCATATCAAACACAGCCGTATAGTACATAAATATATGCACAATACATTAATGGTTCCTGCTCATCTGAGCAAGTGGCAAGGCAAGAGCAGCGGGGGAAAAAGACACGTAACACACGTTCCATCAGATGTCGAATCAATTAGTCACGACCATCTTCCAGAGTCAGAAATAACCACTCGTCCTCCGGTCTCCAGGGGCCAGGGATAGGCCCGGGCAACAGAGGAGAGATGGGAACAGATCCAGGGACCCAAAGGGGGGTAAAAAGAAGGGAAATGAGAGAAAAGGAGAAAAGGAGAAAAGGGGATAAATAATGCTGTCTGTTCTATACTGTACAGCCTAGCGTCTCTATTTCCACTGGATTTCCATACATGCAGACAATTTTACACTCTCAGCAGAAGTGCTTTGCATATCAGAGGGCACTCATTTTGCACGCTGCAAACACTCCGGTCATTAACATGTGACGACATTATCTTCCTAATCGCACTACAGAGGGTCTCCTCTATAATGTATTCAACACAACTGTAGCACTGACTCGAACCCTTTTTGACAGTATCATGCTTTTCATTGGGCCGCTGTTTGTGTCTTTTTCCTCACCACAAAGCCTTTAATCTTTTAATCTGAAGCATAAAGCAAGTGTATACAGCACAGGGATCATGTGACCACTTTGCTAACAAGGTAAAGAGACATGATTATTCTGTGTAAAAGGAAGCAAAATGGATATCTTTTCCAGCAGGCTAAAAATAATTTAATCTGTCATGTAGGTGCATAAATACCAGCCTTACACCTGAATAGCACCCATTATCATTGGGCTTCTGAAGTTGGTTGCAGATAAATCTGTTTCTCTTCCATCTATATTGTGGTATAGAGAGGAAAAGCTATTGTATCTGCTCAGATTTCCTTCTTGCTTTGGTAATCTCTCTGAACCACCAGATTTGAGCAATTTGCGTTGTATGGAAGAGAGCAGAGCCCAGACTGAATGAAATAAACTAAAATACTTTATCATAATCGATGTTCTATAATACAAAATGTATTACCTGCAATGTGTAGGGCATTTATATATTGTTACAATTTAGTTTAGGGATTATTAACAAATGCTCCACAAACAGTGACTATAAATAAAGTCGCACAAAGAAAAATTGATATTCATTGACAAACATATGGTAGCTGCTGCCACTCCGGCACTCCTAGCCAAATGCTTTTTGTTTTCCTTTACTCTGTTTTTAGTTGAGGAATATTTAATGGTGCCAAGACTCTTTTTTTCCCCACACAGCAAGGCAACACTATACAAAGTATTTTGCTTTTTAAAGTTTCAATGGTGAAATATGTCTAATAAGGCAAAGACAGGTGGTCCCCACTGTGCGCAGCACCAACCAACCCTCTGGGTGTAAGTGTTGTTTTTTGTACATGGCCTCAACCCCTGGAGGCAGCAAGAAAAAAGACGGAGCAAAACTAGCAAAAGAGAGCGACAGAGACAGAGAGGGGCATCCCACAATCCCCTCTGTTATTTTCCCAGGTTGTGGTGACTGCTCCTTGTTGGTAGGGGTTGGCAGCGGAGCATCGGAGAGAGGCATCGGAGAGAGGCGTCAGAAAGCGCCGGTTCCCGCTCTGATTCCGCCACATTAGATGGCGTGTGTTTGTGCCCTAGGGATCGCAGCGCCTCAGCCGGTGTTTGGGGTACTTTGTCAGATGACTCAGTGTGTGTGATTTATGAGCTCTGGAAAGGTTGCATTTCCAGCACGCGTGGACGTCCGCATGGTAAATGGAGAAATTCTGAATTTATTAACATACAATGAATGATGATTAATGTTTTGGTATAGATCATGCTCTCTTTTCAGATGTCTCAGCGTGGGGGTGATATATGCAGCAATAAAATGATATGTATGTACTCAAAAGCACATCGTACGAGTGTTGAGTCCATGACTCTTTTAGACACATTCAATGTGTGTCTGTGTGATGACAGTATTGGAAGGTTTCTTAGTGTTGTCTGAACTATATCCACAGACATTTATATATGGATAGCACAATAGTACTTTTTTCTGCATGCATTATCCTCCACACAAAATGAACTGTTCTCTTCTGTGGCACAAGCACCTTGCATAGTCAATGAGAGAACGTATAAATTAAAAACACAAAAAAATGTGAGCCAAAGAATGCAATTTAGACCTATATCAGGATACATTTAGAGATCCATTTGTCAAAATCCCCACCATTATTAACTTTTGTATTCTACAACACATCTTGTGTCTCCCTCATCAGCTTTTTCAATATCTTCTCAAATACATTACTGCCAGTGTCGAGCGGGTATGTTCACCCTAGGCCAATTACAGCAGTGAACCATAAAGGTAAGTCGTGCTGGAGAGGGGTTTGTCATATATTTGCCTTTGTGTCCCAGCCAGACCCCCACGGTGGTAGGTGGGAAATACAGGGAATGTCAAGACATCTTTTCTAATAACATTGACAACAGCGGAATCAATATGCAGAGGCATGTTTCTGACAGGCTTTTGGTAGTGCGTCTATATGGGTGAATGTGAGTCTACCCACATGTTTGCATCTCGACATGGTGAATCAAGGCTGACTTCTACTTATGCAATGACCTTACCATTTCACCCTTGGAATTAGGTTGAATATTGCTCTCTGCTTGCATGTGAGTAAGAACAAGACGTGGCTGGGCAAAGTGATCATTCCATTGTGTAGCAAAAAAAAATCAAGTGTGTGTACGCATACCTTGATGTGGCTGTAAATATGTGCACTTTGACATGAGCTGTGGTGTGTGTGTGCATGTTCTGTGTTTACTGCATTTGTATAAATGTATATATAGATACAGTATATATTTATGTGTGTATCTGTGTGAGCACATGCTTGTGGGCTTACTTCATATGTATGTGGTTGCTGTCAGAAGAAGCTGACTGGTGATGAGGGATGGAGAGAATCAGAAACACATTGGGCCGGGAATGGGGTGTGAGCCGCAGGGTCGCCCTGGCACAAAACACAACTGCCTCGCACATCATTACCCTCATCACCCTAATGCGCACAACACTTAGAGCTACAGACAGGCCTGACTCCAGAACACACACATAGGCACACAAACATAAAGACCCACACACTCACACAGGAAACCACACACAGATGTATAAACTCACACGTGCCCACACACACGCAAGCAACGCGCGAAGTGCTATTGCTAAGTGTAATGCATGTAGTACATTGCCAAAGACGGGGTTGGGACCCACTGATGGGTCACACAGGATTTTATTAGGATACGGAAATAAATAGGCAGAATATTACTCTTTTTTTTACATGTAATATTGCAGTACTCCTTTGAACCAGATGAAGGAGCCTGAATGTTCGTATTGTTCTTAGAAATGTAGCCTATTACATTAAATTGAATATGAAAGGCCAGAGAACATTCGGTTTGTTTTACTGATGATAGGAAATTAAAATAATACAATTTATTTTGTCTTATTTATAAAGTATTTAAAATGTTTATGTTTTCCTAACACATTTTTGGGGGATTTGGACACGATGGTTAGGATTTAAAAAATTGGTCCCCAGAAAAAAAGTTTGGGAAACACTGCTATAGTGTAAACAATTAAAAAGGATCTTAGGTGAGAAAGTAACTGAAACTCTGTCTAATTTTTACTGGAGAAAAACACTATTAACCGTAATCTAACTGTTAGCTGTGAGTAAGAGGTCATTATGGTGTATAGTGAGTCTCCTAAACCTACGCTAACAATGTAAGCACAAGAAAAGCACTTCTCCACGCCCTTGGATCCTTACCCACTCTGAAAACACATTAAATGCATTTTTAGACAAAAAAGATGAGAGCCATTTCAAACAGAATTGAGCTCCGCTGGGAAAAGTATACCTATTCAACTGCAGGACATCCATAAAATCGCAGTGGTTTCAAACTGTAACGGATGCCTTCCTCCTTTCTTGCTGCATGAGAGGTTTTAAGAATGGTGTGATCGGGGGGAGCGGTAGGGTTGAGAAAAAAAAAGAGGGAGGAAGAGAGGAGAGCAGGAGATACGATGCAGAAGAGTGGAAGAGAGAGTTAAGCCAAGCATAAAATAACTTCAATCTAACATCCTCTCAGTGGGGCGGTAGCAGGCAAATAGCAATCCCACCAATGCTGTGTACTCAAGGGGGTTCCCCCCACCTCTCACTGACCCATAGAGAAGAGGATCATGGGAGAGCAGGGATGAGACAAACCCACTTCAATTAAGGCACGGCAACGTCTCGTCAGCGCGGCAGATGAGGTGTCAGAGAGTTCAGCCGTGGATAGATCACAGGGAAAAAACTGTTCATGGCTCAGCACAAGCAGGGTCTTGCCTGTCTTGGACATTTCTTTCTGTTTTCCCCTTTTGTCCCATTTCCCCCCACTCTACCTTTCAGTGGTCGGCAGACATTTATTATAACTCGATTTTGTTGGGCTTTCCTCCCGTCCCCGTCCCCCGGCCCCCCCAGCGTTCCTTCACACAAGCCTCTTGGATTGTGGGAGAGATAAACTTCTTATCAAATTTGTGCATTAGCAGCGAGCCACCTCAACACACCTGCAAACGACATTTAAAGGTCAAAAACGCCACGTACGGGTGGCGAGTCTCATGCTACATATTATGGAGCATCGGGAATGAGACACAGATGACTAAAATGAGCTGTTTTTAAGGAGGTAGTCATAACAAACTACAGACAGAACAGTACGAAGTTGCCAGGTTGCCTTAACCACCGAGGGAAATCAACTCATCATGCTACTAAAACAAACATGCTATTTTCGCAAAATGCATCACACCATTCAAGATCCACTGCTGCAATGGGGGAAATGTGCCATCCTATCTAGAGAGAGAGAGAGAGAGAGATCGTCTTTAAACTGAGAGGGGGGTGTGGGCACAGGAGGGGGCACACACTGGGATACCCTGAGATATCCGGGAGACCACTCCTCTGCCAAGGATTTCCAGGAGATATCTCTCTCTGTGATTAGATTGACATTACCATAATATCGGCTTTGTCACCTCGCAGGCCAATTGTTAAGGAAAAGTGCCATCCTCTCCTTTTTCCCATGGAGGCATCAAGCAGGCAGGCAAGCAGGCATCCCAAGGTATAGAAGCCGCTTTCTCCTCTCTCTTCACCAAGCATCCCCCCCCACCCCCACCCCCTCCTGTGAAGTTCCGCTTGGGAGATACAAGCTGGATTTGGCTCGCATCCTTGCCTCTTCCCCAACGCTCTGCGTGGCTGCCTGGTGTCAGAGCGCCAACTCTCCCAGCCCAGCTGCACTGATTAGCACAGGCAGATTATTAGCCAGGCATCTCCTGGAAGCACTGCATACTTCGTTTTTTGGGGGTTTTTTTTTTACCCTTTTGTTGTTTCACGAATTTCAAGTCATTGTGTCCCACTCTGTTCAATGTATGTGCCTAATCACCCTACAAAAGACAAATGTAAAGGACAGGAATAAAGCAATAAACAATTCGCCCCACATATTACAAGCATAATGGGCAGAGTTGGGTGATGCAATTGTGTTAGTACTGCTTGAGGGTAAAATAGCAAAAAAATTGATTTAAAATAATAAATAATAAAATAAAACAAATATACATATATAAATATAAGAAATATCAGTATTGTGAAAAGAGCTTGCTCATCTTTCATTCGTCATCTTTCTCTCTCCCCTCTTCCACCTCCACTGTCTAGCACCTGTCCTGATGCCAAGATTTCACCTCCCAAACCCCGGGACGTGGGCACCCGGCTCTCAAACTTGTGCAATGCCTTATCTATACCGCACACACTAACATCCAGCATCTGAGGCATCCTTCTCTCCCTGTGCCAGGAATATGCCGGCATCTCTCTTCCTCGCTTTCACCCCATTTTCCATCATGTTCTTTTCTCTTTCTCCCTCACTCTCTTTCTCTCTCCCACTCTCTCTAGAGCTTTGCATTTGAAATTGAACAGACACACAGCCAATTTATCATAGGCTGACACGTGTCATGTCCAAGGCCTAACCACAGGGAATTACAGTAGGCATTGCATTTATCCCCTTTGTTGTCAGCAAGGACCAAGACAATACCAGGAGCTATTAAAAAAGGAGTAGAGAGGGAGAGAGGAAAAGAGTGAAAGAGGTGAGAATATAACACTAAACATCAGCCGAGATTGCATACCTCTGATGTTTACCCCTCGGAAAGGTTACAGACCCCTGCAAGGTTGAAGCCAGCACATTTTGCTAACAAACAATCAAATGTGTGGTGATGCAGGGCATCTGCGTATAACCCCGGCACAAAGACAAGACCGGCATGATATGTATCAGGTGGAGAGTTGGCACAATATGGGATCAGACCCCATTGCTCGGGTTCATACTTTAATTTAAATTTTAATACCACTGTGCAATACTCATGGGACACACAAAAGTTTAAGGACAAAAAATTGAGTTCTCCCCAGATGCAAAACAAAATGGCTGACAAAAAAAAAATACCTCTGGGAAAACATTCAAGAATAATCTGAAATACATAAAGAAGCCTAGAAAGTTCACTCCCAGTTTTCTAAGCTGCCATTTAGATGATTCCATAAGCTGCAACAAAGAGCAGGTGAGATACTTAAATGGTAATCATTCTTGAGACATGAAAGGGGACAAAACTGTTAATGTGCATCATATAAAAACCCTTTCTGTTTAATCACCTTATCTCTGTATTATCGCTCCTCTCTTTGAACAGGTTCTTTAAAATAACACAAGTCCTTATCGTTATACTGTGTGGAAGAGGCAAGAAAGATGACCCTTCCCGATAATACTGTCACTACAAAGAATGTATATATTCTCCTTATGCAGACTAGGTGGAAAAGATAAAGAGAATGGGGACAGAGGCTAATGAGTTGAGGGTGGGGTGTGTGTTCATATGTGTGCAAGCGCGTGTGCCAGAGAATATAAGGGTGTGTGCGTGTAATAAAGTTATGAACCACAAGGTTTTTAATTGGCATCTCGCACGTCAATAGGCTTACATTTATTCCGCTTTAACACTATGGTATCTGGCATGAATGTTGAATAGGCTGCCTGCAGGGAATTTATATTCAAACCAATGACTCTGACTTTAGCTGGCAGACGATCCTCACAACGGTCAAAGCAACTTAAAAGACAAAGTACCATCCTCCATCTCCTCTTACTCAAAGGCAGCGTAGACATTACTACATCATACATCTTTAGCCTGTGATGGTCTACTAGACCAGCAGACCAGCAAAGTTAAGAGCCACTGAGACTGTTCATTACCCAGTGGTAAGTGACCTTTTACAAACTAGCTTTGGAAGCCATTTTGGCTCTTCCAGTAATTAACAAGTGGTTACGGATGGGAGACAATTAATGGAAGGTAAAGGGTTTGCCCGCTACCCTTTTCTAGATGCCATTGTGCCCCTGACACAGAATTTGAAGTTCAGAGCTCATCTCCTGTCAGAATAGTGCTCCACTCATGGGAATAAGTCACCTCTGTAGTCTGTAGTGTGAGTTACACACAGCCTTTGCTTTCTGTCTAGACGCGGAGAAAAGAGAGCATAATGTGGCTCTGTGGCTAAATATCAGTTATGAATCTAATAGAAGAACAGAGGGCGGATGAGACAATGAGGGGAGACCCTGGAGTCCGTCCGTTTAATGATGAGTGCCCTCACTGTACACTGAGGCTTTCATATTTAGACACAGGTTGAATGATGACTGAAATAAAGGCCAAGAATAGAGAGGTCCTATTGGCTCAAGACAGCGAGAGATACTCTTACACATCCCGAGCTACGCCAGTGCATTGTTGAATTATTCTGCTCTCACAGCCTTGTATATTTACCCTATTTTTTACTTTCATAGCGTAAAGGCTGATGTTGACTGCTATTAAATTTCCCTCGAGGGCACCCTCCTTCACTCACATGCTCCTATCAAATGAGCCAACAAAGCATATCAGGGCGACGTGTCTGTGAAACACTGCATCACCTTTGTTCACCCTTCATTAACCCTCCGCCCCCATGCTATTACCTCAGGACTATTCCCTATTCCCTGCTTAACCCTTGTCTACAGGACTGGTGTCACACAGGGCACCACTCTCCATATTCCACAGTCCCTCACCTCGACTGACATCGAACACTCGCTTGTCGCCTCTGACGTGCACGCGTGCATACAAAACCGCTCCAGTGCACAGACACAAACATCACCTGCAGGAACACACAAACGTGCTACTGCAGACACACATAAAATAAATAACGTAAATAAGGAACACACAAAGCCAACTGCACAAGAGGATGATAAGCATGTGGAGGGTTTGATGTCTCCAGATCTTTGCATGTCATAATAGTAGCAGAACTTGTCATCCCCACTGATATCTGTCCCCTGAACTTCTCCCAACACATTCCAACACACACATGCACACAGGACTCACAGACAAGTACTGGCACGCTGCAGAGTTTTTTAACAGCGGAGCAAAAGGTGGCAGGAGAGAGTGGCATTGGGAACGTCTGTGCCAGTTGCCTGCCGATGGCACCTTTGGGATTGGTAAAGTTTGATTTGATGGCTTTCCCTGTTAATTAGGGTTTGGAGGTGACTCCTGAAATGGAAATGGGCAAAACGTTCAAAAAAAGATGTGCCAATTCCCACACCCCCTCCATCTCCACCTTCCAAAACATGTGACCCATATACTGGAGTACCTAGTGAAGAAAGTGGAACAATCAAGTCATTTGAAGTTATAGGCCACTCTGTATTTGTGTGCTTCTGCCAACGTAGGCAGGGCAGTTCAGACAAACAACTAATGTGAAATAGGCTAAAACTTGTATGTGAACAAAGTCAACAACAAATAAGAGAACAAAGGAGAGAATGTTTCTTCTTTAATTAATTGTGAAGACATATTTGTTCAAGCATCTTGATTTACATGTCAAGTAACACTGTCCCCTGCTGGTCTGGAGAAGCGCTACATGTGCAAAACTAAATCTTCATAGTCGTACACAGTGCAAAGCTGTGTGAAGTAGAGTATATAAGGTGAGGGGGGGAGCAAGAAAGACAGAGAGAAAAAAATAAAGAAACAGTGAAATAAAAGAAGCAAGGAGCGCCTCATTTGTAACTTGTCAACTCTGATATTTGATCGCAGTGGAAGAGGGTCGGGAGATGCCTCGTATGTCTTACACTGCTCACCCTATACCTCTACCCCCTATTGCAAGGCCCTTTTACTGCAGTGTGGGGCTCTTAGACACATACAGTGCACAGTGGCCCGGCTATTTCTGATTTACTGTGTGCGTGCCGTCCTCCATTTTATTTTACAGCTGGCTGGGATGCCGCTGCAGGAGGATACTGAAAAAAAGACCAAGGTCAGGCCACACAGCCACTGAGATGAGACACACACTGATAATAACGCATACACATCATGTTCTCTCCTCCCAATGATTTCCAGACAAGCTTTGTTTTTTTCACTTTTGCTTTTATTGCCATTTCTGTATATTTCTCTTTAATTTAAATTCTCTTTGCCAGATAACATACTTGAATCTATCCAGATTATTAAGTAAAAAAAAAAAGGAACTAAAAATATTGTTATGCATGGCTTTTTGTTTTTACTTTATCAGATTATCTGTGCGCATATAGTGAAATTACGGTATGCTAGAGGTGAAGAAAGTAGAACGAGTACAGGGTTAAGAGTCTAGGAGATGACGTATATGAGGTGAGTGGTTAAGAGGAGGGGTTGTTGGGGTTGGGGGAACACTAACAGTGTGCTGACAGCATGTAGAACAGTCACCAGATATCTTTAATCAGTGAAATGTATTTCCCTCCTGCTCCGCCTGGGAATTGTTCGGCGGTCAGACCTGCTGGGGCGACACAAATGAATCTTGGCGGAGGTGTGGACAAAGGCGGCCGTAAGGTTATGGCATGTAGATGATTGGAACTCTGCCGGTTTCTAAGGGAGCTGCCAAGTCCCACAGAGAGGGTGTCACAACCAGATGATGGGGACAGGGTACCCGCTCCCCAACCAACAATGACATGGGAAAGGCTGCCGCATTGTGGATGCAGGAGTGTGTTTGTATGCGAGTGTGCGCTCACACAAACGCACACACACATACAATTTAATATGCAGACATGACAAAGAGTGAAGGAAAAATAGTAATAAACAACATAGCTCCAAGAGCAACGACAGTACTCTTTTATAATTTTTTGACTTCACATGATGGCCTTACTCTGAAGCATTAACAATACAGGGAATATATTTTATATCTCCATTTCATAAAAAAATTAAGGACATTTTTGCATTTCTTCACCAGGCAAATTCCCTTAGTTTTTTCCAGTTATAAATTATTGTTGTCTTATTTTTTTATTCAAAATACTTAGTACTTATTCAGACAACATCTCAATGGGTTTCATTATTTTATAGCATTGTCCACTTGGCCAGACAAAAACCCTGATAATCATTATTCACACATGGAGATATCAAGAATGCTCTGCATCAATACATATTTTTTAAATGGTGACTTTCATAACATATTTTATGTGCTTATTATTAGACAAAGTCCTCTGTTCAATGGATAAAGAGGGAAAGACAATTTAGGCTTTCCCTGGCCTCACACTGTTAACCAATCAGAATCCAGTGGGTGTGGGTAGAGGGGGCTAAGGGTGTGGCTTATGATGCCCCATGACCCGAGCCCCTAAGGGAACCTCACTCACGCAGATGTCTTTTCTGTACTGCACACTCCTCCTCACAAACCTACCACCATTTATGGTCAATGAGGAAAATTGTATGAAAAGCAAAAATGCTGAATGGCCTAGGAAGTAGAGCAGTGACTCTCAAGGTCTTACACGTAGCAGGCAAAAAACTCAGAGGGAAAAGGGCAGCTCCAAACCATAGGTCGGAAAAAGGGCAATGCACCAGGTGCGGAATTGTGGGGTTACAAATAGTGGAAAAGAGAGGAGGACGGGTGAGTGGAGAGGAAGTTAAGGTACGTGTGTGAGTGTGTGTGAAAGAGAGGGAGAGAACGAGAGAGATTTGGTGTGTGTGTGTGATTGTGTGCTGAGGTGAGAATGTTCTTAATGGGATACAGGTGACAACATGCTGACCAGAGCCACTGAACAATGATTACTCAGGGAGTTGAAGTTGCAAGTGTGTGTGTGTGTGTGTGTGTGTGTGTGTGTGTGTGTGTGTGTGTGTGTGTGTGTGTGTGTGTGTGTGTGTGTGTGTGTGTGTGTTTGTGTGTGTGTGTTTGTGAGTGTGTGTGCACCAAAAGGAAAAAACGGCATGAAGCTTTAAAGCTTTTAAGGGGGGTATCTTCATAAAGAAAGAGTAGAATCCCCAGGAGTATCTTGGATGAAAAAGAAAACTGAGATGAAATGAGGCTTTGATATGACGATGAGATTGATAAAACTCAATGGAGAAAACGGAGTAGAACACCGTTTTAAGCAGACCACTATGAAAACAGTGGTCTGGCATTTATTTCAAATATTAATTCATGTAATTTCTATGATTTTATCAGTTTGTAAAAGTTGAATTCAAAAAAATTCACATAAAACATGAATGATTTAAATCTTCAACATAGTGTTATTATCTTAATCATGCCAAATCACCTTAGAGAAAATTGGTAATTTAAATGAATGTCAGATAAACAAGTCTCTTATTCTGCAAGACATTATGAAATATTAAGCTATGAATCTGTTTTTTCTATAAATATAAATTATAAAATACATATATTATTATGATTTATTTATTTTTAACTAAGAAGAAACAAAGCTGTTAATTTGATTTACTTCGTACCAAGTTAAGGTAGAAACTCAAAAACTAGGCTAGTAAATTTAAATCCATTACAACACTTAAAATTATGAAACAGTTAAACTTTGAACTATTAAATATCTAGCTGTTTTGTTACTTTATAAAAAAAAACTTGGATGATAAAGTTAATTAATTACACATTATAGCCAACAAAGTAAATTACTTCGTTGTTATGTTGGCAGAAAATACAATTATTTACAAATACAAAATATTAAAGCATTACCCCCGCAACTGAGCAACTGAGTTATGCAGAATTTGTATATATATACAAAATGTATACATGAATTTAAAAAGAAACTGAAATAACTGAATACGCCACACTGAATTATTTTAAAAGATAAAATACATTTATTTCCTAAAATTGGATTTACGAGCAGAAACTTATTTTATATTTATATTTATATATGACATATTACTCACAACATTAAATGAAAGAAGTCTTTTTTCGAGGCAAAGAAAATTTTGATTGGTTAATTGTTCACTTTGATTTCTCTATCGTTGATTTCTCTATGAACATTAGAACTGTATTAACCACTGATAACATGTGTTTGTTTTTCATTAGTGTTTCTTTGTGTCTACCTTGACCCCAGCTTCTCCACCAGTCAATTCCTCTGAAAAGAAAATTATTAAGTTGCTGTACTGTCAAAGTAAATTAATGTAGTGTGTCAGAGTGATTTTGAATAATTCTAAAAGGCTCTTCAAATTTAATTAAAATATTTGTAAGGTAACTTTGTAATTCCTCTTACTTGTGAACATGCATTGTGGTGTCAGAAGCCCATCATTTATCAGAGCATAATTTTCTTTCCAGTGGTGTCTCCACAATGGAAAAACAACATTGAGTGGAACACTGGTGCCCCCTAGTGTTAATTATATGACCTTTTGATTGGATCAACACTGATTGAAATAATGTCCAATCAATACTAGCTGGCAGGAAATACACTTCCTTTCAAAGCGGCCTCTATGTGTTTCACATTTTTTGATTTTACTCACTTATTGTGTGTGGTTAAAAAACACTGGATTTGATATATATATTTATGTACTTTTAAACTATTCTAAACAAGTTTAAATCAACACTCAAGATGAAATAATTTTTAAACCTTGATGTATTCAAAGAATATATTTTCAATTTTAATATTTGATTTTTTTTTTGTGAACCCCCCCGCCCCCAAAAAGAAAAACCTCTCCTCAACACCAATTCACACCCTTGCTGGCTTCAAACGGTCGCTCACACATAAAATACATTTTGCTGAATTTAAAACCATGCCTAAATTATCACTATGGACATAAGGGTCAATCCTACCGACTTTCATTTTCCCTTCCTTATTCTATCTCTAAGCGAGTGTGTGTGTGTGTGTGTGTGTTTTTGTGAATGCGTTGGCTACGGCAGCGGGATTCTCTCCTCTCCAAGTATCTCAGTAGGTGTGAACTTGCCGGTGCCGACATGGACATACACTCTAGTTTTCTGGCATTACACAACTCCATGGCTACAACTTCAAAACTGTGCATTTTGCGGACATCCCCTTTCCAAAGCCATCATCAGGTCACAGCTCAAACCGTTTTTACTGTGGTCTTAAATTATGGGAAAACTAAATATGCGGTCTCCACGGATATGAGCAGGGTTTTGATGTCGATAATTGTGACAACTTGGCACACACACACACTTTTATTTTTCCTCTTGCAAAGACAGTCCTGCCTCTATTCAACATAAATGTATTGACTAACACACACACACACACACACACACACACACACACACACACACACACACACACACACACACACACACACACACACACACACGTGCGCAGTCTGTCGATTTTCTTTCCTTCACTATAGCCTGAGTGAGACTGCATCACGAACTTGTACCCTCAACTCTCTCTCTCATCTTGGAGCTTTGGAAATTAAGTTATTCTCATCTGGAAACCCTCCCTCCCCTAGATCCCCTTGATCACAAAGAAGCCGTCAAGCTAAAGATATGAAAGCACCCCACAACAACCCCAAAGCCCCTCCAATAAGCACGCCATGTTTCTTATGCAAATGCCAAAGAGAAGCACTTACAAGAGGACTTTAAAAAGTACGGAGACCCTGTCAATGCGGCTGGGTATTATAGCGCTTAGTTGCTAATTTCTATGGGTCAGCTGTGGAGGAATAGACCTGCCAATCATTTTCACATGTAGCAGAATTTTTCTGTCTACAAACAGGGATACTTTGCCGTTGCTATGGAGACTAATCTGAGTCCGCAACTCCCCCTGCACCCCCTGTCCACATTCTGCGTGTTGACACCGTCAGGCAGTTTTTGAAACTACCTGATCACACGTTTAGCTGGAGGCTGGCGGAGCCACCGGGAAGCTCTGAAATGGGGTTCACTGTACTCGAGGTCGTTAAGAGGGCTCTGTCACTCTCTCTGACTTGCACTCACTCACACGCATTCATGCATATACACAGAAGCTTGAAAGACAGATTTCCTTGTTCACATTGTAACTGACTGAGTATTTGTCATCAATTGCAAAAAAAACACAGGAATTTTTTTTTTCATCAACAAGGCCTAAAACTGCTGTGACTGCTTTAAAAATAACCTACATTGGTTTAGACTTCCTTACCCAAATATTGTTGGTAAATATTTAAGCACTTAATATCATATTAAATTAACATCATGTCACATAGTAAGACTTCAAAACGACTTAAAACAGAACTGCTACTCAAATTTGAAAACGTCCAATTTCTTTACACACAAGAACGACAATATCCCTCGCACATAAACAGCCGTGTTTCTTCAAAAATTATACAGTATAATATGGGCTTGTTATTATGTTTTCAAAATAGTCACAATCCAGGGGACAGACAATTAGAAAACACATATTTGCATGATGGTAAACCGGAGTGTATAGATTTCCAAGAGGAATATATTGTAGGTTGTCTGTTTAAAATGCTGTGCATAGATCCTATACTTTCTCCCTGCAAATCAAATATTCATGCACTACCTTGTTGTCTCTAGTCCTGAGGGTAGAGCTGGAATTACATATGCCTCACACGCATCCTCATGAATCATATATCACTGTATACCTACACACACTCATAGTGGCCATTATGGAGTCCACACACATACCTTTACCTAACGAGAAATGTATGAAAGCATATCTACATGTGAAAACAACTGTCCAGCTCTTGAGGTTGATTTAGAGCATATGGACAAGGATTATGGTTTCTCTGCCGCACAGGCCTGGCAGATGAAACCTCAACGCCACTGTAGCACTTGAGCGTGAATGAGAGGCTGGTGAGGGGAACGAGAAAAGAGTGGGAAAAGAGGAGGAGGAGAAGCAACCTAAGGGTGGGGTGTATGCGAGTGTGGAGGGGTGTTTTCACGTTCTCAGGGCAGTGGCCTTTCTTGGTGCCAGGATAGGCTCTGCAGCCCCCTTCAATTAAGCAGGAAAATTGATGTGTATCATTAATTATGTCAGTAATATCATAAATCATCACTGGGTGCAGTAATTAATTATTTTCTACTCGTGTGAAGAACATGACAGAGTAGAGATAAATAAGGGGAGGGAAAGCTAGAGTGGAATTGTGGGGGAGGCATGGAGAGGGGGGCACGGAGAAAGGGAGGACGGAAAAAAGGGAAGGGGAGGGACCGGGGGGCTATTCGTCCGTCAGTAACTGGGGGGGGGGTACACTCACACGCTCTATTTACCGGACCATTGGGATGTGACAGGAACGTGACAGCCCCCCTCCTGCTCTCACTTACCAGCCTTCTCATAGAGGAACGACAATTAGGCCTGAACGAGACAGGCACTTCCTTGAACAGATGCTGGCGTTCC
The DNA here is from genome assembly GCF_027596085.1 of Anoplopoma fimbria. Lineage (NCBI taxonomy): Eukaryota > Metazoa > Chordata > Actinopteri > Perciformes > Anoplopomatidae > Anoplopoma > Anoplopoma fimbria. The sequence goes on from NC_072461.1 coordinate 1,721,404, forward strand.
CTGTGAAAAGCGCCCCTGTCCTGCCTCGGAGGTTAAGGTGTGCGTAGCAGTTACCATTGCCTCTAAATGAACTAACAGACCTGTGATGGACCATTTATAATCAAAGGGCAGCCTTAGAGTAAGTACGCCTGTAAGGCCAGTGAAGCTTGTCTAAGGAGCTGGATGCATTTTATTGTTCAAGTCCTGACCACGAATATGGGAAATGTTTGTATGCGATTGGTCAGTCCATTCTTAAAACCTCACCTGAGTTGTGGCCAGCAGGTATACGTGTCAAATAAATTGGCCTTTTTTTTTTTTTTTTTTACCATTTAGCAATGTTTATATTCCCACATTATTGTATGAAATTTTTTATTGTATGGTCCATGTGTATATATATATATTATTATTATTTTATTTTTTCTGTATCTACAGTAATTAAAATAGATAAGAGAATCAAAAATATAATCATTGTTATGACACCAAGTAATTTATTCTAATTTCTGGGTAACTTTACACAGGTTACAGGACACCCGAAGAACAACTAGTCTGATGTTGTCTCTTTAAGCGTATTTGATAAAATGGCCACTTGAATGAAAAGCATTTCAGTTGATTAAAGAACCGAGTGAATGAAGAGCTCTCTCTAAAAGGTTATCAAAGCAGAACTCAATGTTCTGTCTGTAATCATTTGTAGAGCTTAAAATGTGTTTTAATTGTGTACTGTACATGCCACCTGTGCTCACTGCTTAAATTCCACAAAACGTATAACCAGTCAAAATGTATTTTTTTAAATTTGCAATATCATTTGAATAGCTCAAACAGAGAGAGAGATATTGTGTAGTTTTTACATCGTTTTTTGTGAAGTCATTTGAGTTGTCTACACAGGAATGGGCCATACACCTACAGTACATGCACTTTATGTCCCGCGCTACATAAAGTCTACAAAGTGGGAGAACAGGTGATAGAACACTGACTGCAGCCTGGGAGATTTCAAACTCTGTTGCCTTTAGCTCAATAAGTGCTGACTGACTCACATGCTTGTATGCCTTCGCCCAGACCTTTGTGGACGGAGAGTATCGATTCGGAAGACGGCGAGGAGATGAAGGGAGGAGAACCTGTGCTGAGAAAAAGTAAACACCGCTCCAGATGACAAAACACTGATCACCCCGGAGACCTAAACCTTCCCTGCTCTCGCTTTCTCCATCATTCTGTGTGACCTTTGGCACCCTAGCCTAAAGCCATGATCAGCCCCACAGTTTTTAACCCACTGCGTCTACATAGGTTTGTGTGTGTTTGCAGGCAGTCTTCCACTCGGGCATGTGAGCATCATGACTGCCAATAGAACACATAAAAGTATGTATTCTAAGACATTCTTAATGTGCAAGTGAGGTAAGGCAGTAGCAGTGTTGAGCAAGAGGGGTTTATGGAACACAGGCGTCTAAGCCAGTGTTTAATATCAAGTGCGCGCGGCAGAGTTTAATCAATACCAGGCCTCTTTTGTTCCCAGCCTGCTGAGGAGAGCAGCGGCCATTCACTCCAGAAAGGTTAATGCTGAGGGTCAAGTGATTTCACACCCACACCGGGATCCTCCATGTCACCACAGCTACCACGCCTCCAGCCGCCATAACACCAGCATCCTGATTTATGGGTTGTGAGAGGGTGATGAGGTGGGGTTGGGGGGGGGGCAGTGTTATTTTATGATAATGCTGTCCCTCTGTATTCCCACAAATAAAGGGAGTGAGAGAGAGAGAGAGAGAAAAAAGTGAAGCAAAAGAGAGGAGAGAGAGCAGACTCGACCCCCCTTTACCCACGTGGGTGGGGTTTTTTTCTGTTCACGTCTTCTCTGACATAGTCCTTTTGTTTCAGCCAACTGGCTCTACATGCAGTCAAAATGGGAATCTTTATCGTAATAATTGCTCTAAATGTGCGTGTCCACTTGTGAAAGGGCAGAGGCAGCGACGCAACGGCAGTGAGAAAAGGTGGATTAGAATATCAATACTAACATCGGCGGACGATTACAAATCTATGAAAACTGTTTATGTTGCCTATCAACATATCAGACAACACATTTTTCCTATTTGCCTTTAAATTAAGAAAAGAAAAGAAAAGGGGAGCTGTAAATATCCCATCTGAAATTTCACTGTCCGTGTGAATGAAATCCATGTAATGGGGGTGGTGCGGTGAAGAAGGTGCCAGTGAAGGAAGAGGAGCAAGAGGAATTAACATGAGTACTTATCTCACGCGGGCCATTATTTAAACCCTCACTATTTTAAACACACCACCCCTCCAATGAGAAGGACAATAAATAATCCTTCCAAATAAAATCTATTCTGTGCAAATTCTCCAGGATGCAGCCCATCATTATCAGTAGGAGGGGACAGACAGCAATTAATAACACAGCCACCCGTCTCTCAGAGAGCATCCATCTTATTTTCATTAGGCCTATTGCTGCCTGTATACGTGCGCCGGCTTGTGTGTGAGTATGTGCATGCATGTTTATGTAAGAGGGACTGTGTAACTGCATGCATATTTATGTGTTGTTGAATAAATTCACCAAACCACATTCCCTTATAGTCCAGCCTTTGCTCTGCGGGCCTGGATGTATGCTGTTTGAGGTAATTTTGTGTGATCCTGCCTTTAATTTTTCTAATGCCTTATTAATGCTCTACAAGAACCACCTTTAATTCGCTTCTCTTGATTTCCTGTGTTTTTTTTTTTTTTAATCTCATGTTTGGAGGCAGTATTCTCTCTCCAAAAGGGCAATTGCACTAGCATTAGCATCCTCTAGGTCTCTGGGGTTGACAATAGCAATTAGCTTCAATGACGGAGCGATATGAGAGGCTGCTGATTGACAGTTGCCCCCAGAGAAGGGGCTGACTGAGGTGACAGCTGGGCTCTCCACTTTCCCTGGCTGCCCCAGGCTCTGGCCCTGTGTCATCCCATGCGCTAGCCAAACCCTTCCCCGGCAGAGTCACGTGTCTAGTTACATCCTGTGCGGTGGCCAAACCCTTCCCCATCACTCAAGCTCATGCCTTGTTATACCCTGTGTGTCAGTTAAACCATTCCCCTTTAGTTCATGCCTGTTTCTTGTTATTTAAACACAGCCCAATGTGTCACACAACACTGACCTTTCTTATTACTTTTCCCTCATCATCCTGTATATGTGTGTGTGTGTGTGTGTGTGTGTGTGTGTGTGTGTGTGTGTGTGTGTGTGTGTGTGTGTGTGTGTGTGTGTGTGTGTGTGTGTGTGTGCACATCCAAAGAGTGTGTATCTGAGTGTATGACAGTGTTTCAGTATTTTTTTCTCATACAGTACAGCCTCATGGTTCGGTATCTCCTCTATGTCAAAGCAGCAACTGCAGCAGCCCTGACACATCAGTGAGTGTTTCTTCAGTAGAAGCCCGAGGAAATGAAGCGCTCCACGTCTATTGATCCCCCTACACTCCACCGTGCATCAGGGAGACTTTGTTTTCACTGCCTAACAGAAACACAGTTCCATCAATACTGTACAGTACTCCTCGGCACTAGCTCCTCTCCTCACACAGTGGCGTCCCAGGAGGCCTGTGATAGACTCCACTAACTGTACACAAACTGTACAGAGAGAGAATACAATATGTTTGTGTGTGTTGTGATGTGTTTGTCAAAGCGCAGAGGGGGCCCTGGGATGGCAACGGCAATTTAAGGAGTATAAAAGACATATTGGGAACAATGCTTTGTGAATGATGTATTATGTAATCTGCCCCCGGAGTATATCTCTTCTACTCCATCTCCCTCATTTTTTCTCCCCTTCCATCTTTCTTGCTCTGTTTTTCTGGTCTTTATCTTCCTCACTCTGTTTGTGTGTGTGTGTCTGTGGTAGGGCTTTTAAGGCTCACTTCCACATGCATCAAAATAAGTGCCAATAAACAAATCACTGCGCTAAACGGCATCAAGGTCACATCAATCTGAGAACAACAATGCTGACTGGTTTCACCAGAGTCTATTAGTTGAGGTGGGGAAACAAGCAGGCACTGGGCCAGGCACTTTGTATGTGTGTATGTGTGTATGTGTGTGTGTGTGTGTGTGTGTGTGTGTGTGTGTGTGTGTGTGTGTGTGTGTGTGTGTGTGTGTGTGTGTGTGTGGGGGGGGAAAGAGACCTCTGTCAGCACTGATAGAGCCCAAGCACTCTTATTTATGGCCTACTGTACTCCATGTTCAGCTTTCAGCCTTCAGCCTGATTACAGTGGGAGGAAGTGGGGGTGTATTGTCCGTCTATGTATACTGTCCATAGTCTGCAGTGATCTGTGACAATAATTCATGTTTGGCAACTTGACAAATTGTTTTTTTATTAACTAATTGATAAGTAAAATAAATCCATACTATTAGAAAGTTAACGCACAAACACATAAACACACACAGACCAGTACATGCAGAAACATGCATGCACAAAAATGTGTTTTGTCATATATTCTTTAGATCGTTTTTATGCATCAATTATTATAATATTCTTGGGGAATAAACATATATATATATATATATATATATATATATATATATATATATATTATATGCAATGCTGTAAACCTACAATAAGTTTCCATATTTGTATTTTGCTCGACATGTAAAATCATGGACGTTGTTGCCTTGCACTGCAACAACACAGAAATGCATGCTGAAAATCAACATAGAAATATATATATATATATATATATATATATATAGAGAGAGAGAGAGAGAGAGAGAGAGAGAGAGAGAGAGAGAAATTGAAATAAATATTAACATTAAATAATGGTAGGAATGTTTGATGGGAAAATAAATGAGAGTTTAAGAACAATTATAACCTTAAAAAATACATTCAACTATAAAAGTCAAACAAAGTTTACAGTGACTCACACCGGCACAGACAACTGGAGATGTTTTGTGGTTCAGTCTGACTATCCACCTCTGTTAAATCTATCCTCCATTCATTGGATAAAATCATGTGGAAGCGGCCAATCTTTACTCTCTTTAGCCAAACCACTGGGGACTCTCAAACTCTGACGCCACCGAAAAAATATCCAACCCACAGCTTTTATTTAAACAGACTTACATTAAATAGTATTAATAGCACACCACTTAATGGATCAATTCCCTCTGTTTATGTAAAGTGGAGTGCAAGAGAAGGTAGGAGTAGAAGACAGAGAGAAAGAGAGATACAAAAAGGGAGGGAGGGATTAAGGGAGGGAATGAGATATGGTAAGATAGGGAGACATATTTTCTGTGTGTGGGAGAGGTGTGAGTGGAAAAAAGCACCTTATTAAATGACAAGCTTTTCCTGGTTTGCGCTAATTAATTGCACACTGCCACTGACTGCTAATTTGCTGGGGAAAATCCATCCCAAAAGCAAAGGGGGCTCCTGCTTGAACTTTGCCTCAGAAGCACCTAATTCACCGGTGACTGCAGCTGTGTCCCCACTCCTGGACTGCAACACTATTAAATTAGAGCGCCTGGGCCATCAATTTAATAAGCACTGGAGCAGATCATTTGAATAAGGACAGTATTAGTATTCTAGCTGAGCACAACTAAGAGCAGCTGACCTTTTTCACCGCCGAGAAGATCCTTGAACACATCCAGCTGAATCAGAGAACACAGTAATAAGCCCGTCAATGTTTAACAGTGTCAAAAGGAAGGATGCTTCCCCCCCCCCATGGTAGAGCCAGTTAGTCTATCAGGCCAACTAGGATCTCAGCAACTCAAAACAGAGGGATGGACAATGGGGAACAGGTAAGAGGATAAAAACATGCTCACATAATACTCAAAGAGATTTATGATTAATTGCACTATTGTCTGCACAAGTCCATGTGTGCGTGTGCGTACATGTCCAGACATGCACTCAAGCACCATGTGCACCCATGTATGCCTTCCATATCCAGAATTGATTTATGTGCATGTTGGGGTATGGAATTGAACATTGCAAATCAAAATTCCCTGTGAATTCCCACATATCAAATCAGATGCTGACCTTTTGCTCCTCCATCTTTAGCTGCTGATGCACACCTGGGGGACCGCCTATTAAGCACTGTTGTGACACATACCGTAGTGGTTTTGAACAGTACCAGGGTGAATTGGCACGATAGTGAAACATTAGTGGTAGTAATGCATTGTGCTGTGAAATAGATCATCCGCAGTGACAGTTATGGTGCCTGTCAGACCGTAGAGAAAGAGATTTAACTAGCCTTTTGTCTGCATGAAATAAACATTGCACAGGAGGTTAAATGCTCAAACATTTGACTGCTTGGCTACGAATCAAACACTTTCGAAGTACTGCAGTTATGAGCATTTGGTAAATAATATTGAAAAACACAGTGATCCTCACTAGAAACAGTGAAAACTGCAATCTAACTCTTTGCAGCCTTGCATTTACAGAAATACTTCAAGGTAATTCTGTTATGACAGGCAACACAGTAATCAACTTAGGGCAGCGAGCACAACACACCAGGCTTCAAGGGTAACATGGAAAACAAGGTCTGTGACTGGTCATATGACTGCCACTTCTTGGGATTTATCCAGGGATATAATAAATAAACAAGACGGCATCTCATTCACTCACTGTGCAGCACTTAAATGCTGCGGACAAGAAAGATCCATAAATAATGGGGGAGTTAGATGCTAGATATGTGTTTGGCCTGGGAAACGTCCGGCTCTGTGTTTTATGGGGCTAGTTGCAATGTTGATGAATATTTGCCGGTTCGGAATCATAGCTTAATGTCAGCCTACAATTTGTTGCAATTAGTCGGGTGATTTATAGGAATGCCGTGGCCGAATGCATGGTAACAATTAACACAGCTTTCTCTAGGATTTTTATTAATGGGGTGTCGCACCAGAGGAAGGTTTCACCCAGAGCTAGTTCATCTGCAGGCCTCTCGGTGTGTGGCAACGTCCAGCAGCAAAGATGGAGGACAGACTAACCCGTTTCAGCAAAAGCCACATGAGCTGCGCAAAGAGATTTACCATCACCCTTGTGTGTGTGTGTGTGTGTGTGTGTGTGTGTGTGTGTGTGTGTGTGTGTGTGTGTGTGTGTGTGTGTGTGTGTGTGTGTGTGTTTTCAGCTGTGTGGTACCATATACATTATGGTGCATACATGTGTTGTAATAGAAAATAATAGATATTGCATTTTTTATTATTTCTTTATTTTAGGTATTAAGACTTAGTATATTCATTTTAGGAAAAATATAAACACATTAAATATAAAAAAAAATCATACCATACATTTCTGTTGCCAATCAAATTGAAATTGTTTTCTACTCTATACTTCATAATTGTATAACTGATAAAAAAAAGTATATTTTGAAAATGCCTAATTAAATATATGTATGCATTTTGTAAAATCATTTCTAGTTCTCATATGGGTATTTGGCATTCAAGTATGGACTTTTTCACTATGCAATGAGATAAACATTTAAAAAAGGAACCAAACAGCTGTTCTGTCTGGCAATAACAGGGTTCAAGTGGAGCGATGTGCCCCTAAACGGCTAATAAACGGCACAAAATGAGCCTGCAATTAAATTTATACACTTGATTGCACTGCTGTCATGTCCACTACAGGCTTATCGAACACCTGGGATCTATTTCCTAATAGAACCTTGGGGAGAGTGGGAAAGAGAGAAACGGGGGGGAGAGAGAAATGAACAAAGCAATCTTTTTTCACCCTGTATTTTTGGCGTCTTTCTCAGACATTTGTAGTGGATCCTCTTCACTCACGCGAAGGATTTGAGGTTTAAAAAAAAGAAAAAAGAAAGACAAAAAAAGGGTCTTTTCATTGAACAATGTTGTACAGCTGTACATTGCAAATTAGCTTTTTTATACATTTAAAATGGTGTCTTCATTTGTAGTCATTAATAAGCAGCTGACGCACACTGAGAAAAGGTTTGTGTTTCTGGATTCAATCAAGGTGAGTAAAAGAAAAAGGAACAATCCGTTAAGATTAATTGCATCTTGTAATCTTAAATGTCACATCTTTCTAATTTTCCAGTATTTTTGAACAATTGTGCATGGAAAACACGGAGTAGCACAAATGTCTATGCATGTTATTTGTGACCTGCCTCGCCGAGTTACATGCGTCAATACATGATAATGAATAATGTTGTTGCAAATCTAATGAAATGACAGATTCTCTACTAACTGACTCCATAAGCGCTGACACCGCACTGCAATACCTCTCAGCCCAGCCTCAACACTCCATTTCATCATGAAAAGAGGTGTCAGCACAGCAAATTATAATCGTTAATAAACCTTTATTTGATGGTGTTTGACAAAACTGTTACGTTACTGCGAAAATGCTCATCTTTGTCTCTTGTCTAAGTACATGTCCCCTTCTCACTTTTATCTCTAGCTCAGGTTGAATTCCTAGGAGTAAGCATTTTATGTACTTCTCAAGCATGCATATTGAAACATATTTGCTGCCCGAACGTACCGGCTATTATTAACCAAATGAAATAAGTATTTTTTTTATTTTACTCACAAAACTGTGAAATAAGTTTTTTGCAGTAAAAACTCTTTACAACAGGTCCTGTTTTAACCAAAACAATTAATAAAAATCAAAAAAATGTAGAGATGGACACAAGATCTAGCCCTTCTTTTCTTTAAATATCAGTGAAAAAACTGCAACACAAGATTCAACTTTGTTGCAGTTGTTGTTGCAACAATAAGAGTGTTCACTAGCTTTGACTTAAACTAAAGAATCAAACACTATGTTCTGTTTCCTCATCCACAGCAAGACTTCCTCCTCCCGAAGTTTCCCTCAATTTGCCAATTACACTGAGAAATTTCAGAGTTTGGTTGGTAGAAAAACTCACGTTTTGTGGACTCTGAGCCCACAATCTGTCTCTGAACACTGCTAAGTCACATGAAGTATGTGGCAGGAGGCCAAAAATAATTTTGCTAACCATTTTTTAATTGTGGGAGGTTCATTCACAAGGCCCAGTAGAAAGTATTAACCACTGACCTGCGACTGACAAGGGCAGGTTTCCCACCAGCAAGAGGCACCTTGCAGGCATGCCAAGAACTTATCCCAAAAAAAACAGAAATGAGTACGCTAAATTAAAAGCCATGTTTAAGTGCAAGCTGGCACCTTTTTATAATTCTAGAACAATGAGCATCAAATTATTTTTTGGGTTATTAGTCTTGTACTAAATATCAAATTTAAACTTCAAATGTCATTTCTGAGCTGGACACCAAAACCATAAATAATTCAGTCAGATACTTATTAGATTTTGTTCGCTAATTTGTGACCTTGTCGAGCAATAATTTGGCAATCTCTGCCTTTTTCTCTACTTACCTGGTTCACTGAGTGGCTAATGGTATTTTAAGTTGTCCAAATTATGAGGGCTTTTCTCAAGTAGCCGTGACAAAATTGGTTCAACATGTTTCACAGTTAAAAATGTAACAAAGCAACTTTCCCAGGAATTCACAATATTTTCTAAAGGATTTATCACTTAGGATGTAGAAATGACGAAATATACATTCTCTTCTCTTTCTTACGCTTCTCTTAAATTATCCTTTTCTGACAGCTGACTAACAATCATCATTACAGCTCAAACAGTTACCTGTGAGAATGGCCATAAATCTTGTTAAAATAACCAAAACCGTCTCTTGTGCTTTTCTCCCCACAAGAAGCAACCTGTCTGTAAGCACACACCATCTGTACATAGTTAGAGCCGTATGCACACAGATGGCAGCCAAACACTCCCAAAGTTGCTCCGTCCGCAAGTCTAACCTTACAAAGCAAACTAATTAACAGTAAAACGCAGAGAGAAGGAAGGAGCCGTTTGAAAGAGTTTGCAATGACTCTAATGAGGAGGGAGAGAGAGAAAGAGAGAGAGGGGTCATCTGTATAGCAATGCCAGAGGGATGGGGGGGGACTTCTACTGAGGCTCTGGGTTTACTGCCCTCTTTAAGATCCATATTAAATGAGGGCTACTTATCGCCAAGCCTCTGTCCCAGCACACAAGCCTTTAACAGCATTGTGCGGGGCATAGGGCAGGCAACTGAAAGGGGGGAGACGAGTGTTGGTGGAGCTGGAAAGGGAGGGAGGAACCTTGATTTGCCAAATAAGATATTGCTAGAAGCGCTTCCTGTTTTCAAGCCTATTACACGCTGTCCCGGGGTTCAGTGGTCAGTAATGTGGAAGTTAAGTACACGTTATTTTCCTTAGGGCCCAAGGTTTAAAAATCTCGATAGTTAAATCTGTCTGTTAACAGAGTTGTTACAACTGTATTCAAATCCACCTGACTAAACACCCGAAATCTGTGTGCCAGCTGTGTGCAACTAACTTTAATTAAAAATATATATATATATATATATATATATATATTTCATTTATTTTCTTAAATGGCAGTCAACCAATAAAGGACTCATGTTTACTTCTGGTTGTTGTCTTTTCATGAGACTGTGTGCCCACCCTTGCAGTGGCCTACCATCTTGATGAAATTCATTTTTTGAAAAGGAGGACAACTCCTTGGAAAGTTAATTAGGAGGAAACACGCGGCATAAAAAGCAGGAAACGAGAAATGACCCAGCTGCCAAAAGTAATAAAACCTCTTTATTATTTATTTCATTATTCATTTGTGGATGTGTTCAGACAGAATTAATAATAGAAATCGCTCAGAGAAAATGTTTGCCCTGGTAGCTTATTATGATCAGGCCAAGTCCAGTGGCACAGTTAGTTAACATGCACAAATGTACTGCCCCTGACAAATAACATATCAAGCGGAGCCCTGGATTATTTTGTTCTCGCAAACCTCTCTCTTTCAATTCTCTGTTTTTTCATTTAATTGTTTCAGTCAGGGTGAAGGTTGCTACTTCCTGCTACCTTCATGGAAAAATAATGCAATTAAAGAAAAAGATACAGCAATAAAGCAGTCATCTGCTGCCAAATACTGTGAGAGCTGTATCGCATGGTCACAATGGAGTCCATTTAAATGTCTATTGCTCCGTTTTTCATAATGACATGAGCCGTCCATTTCTCCATGAGAAAACTAGTAATGAAGCACAGAATCAATTAGAAGTCCCTTTGGAGAGTGGAATGTGTGCTGTTCCATTACACACTTCTTTTTTAGTCCAAACATTGCTCTGCATGATATTCCCTGATCTGGCCTGTGTTTGCTTTTTCTCACTGTTTACTGCAACACTTCCAGGCCAACTCACATTTGATTTTCCCTACTGAGATTCCAAATACACTCCCAACACACGCTCTGGAGAAAATGAGGCCGGAAAAGCGTAGTGGCGAATCATTCAAGGCTGTCCAAAGATCTATACTACAAAAGAAGAATTTATTTTCACTTCCAACACAAACATCTCTGATAAAAAGCATGTCAAAGGCAACTGGGATGACTGTTTTTTTTTTCTCTTGGCATATTATTTTTCACTTATCAAATGTGTTCCCCTTACCAGCCTCCTAACCACAACCAATCCACCCAATTCCTGGCTTTACTATATTAGGGGAAATTGGGAACGGATGGCGAGGGACAGAGTACCTCATTGGATCAATCTAGCTATCTATAGAAGATGGGGGTTCAGTTGGTGTGCAGGGCGGGTGGAAGAGAGTTAAAAAGGAAAAAGGAAATAAAGAAAATAAGAAGAGAGCCTTGGCCATGTGTCAGTGGAGCATTTTTACATTAGCCATACGTAAAGGCATTTCTTTCTTCCCCTCCTATTCGCCGCTCAAAGCACCAGGGCCACGGCCATGTGTGAATAATCACACAGAGGGCCTCAGAGGTGCCCTCACCGCCTTACAAGAGGCTGGGTGCAAGGGCAGATGGGGGAGGCCCAAGTTGGGGAAGGCGTGTGTGTTTGTGTGTGGCGAGGGGGGGGATTTTGTGTCGTAAACGTTAACACGTTGAGGATTTGGATATCCTCACAAGCTTGTCTCATTAGCTTCTAATTGGCCAGACTTGCCCTCATCTTTTGTTCTGCATAACGTTTGTCTGGAAGAGGATGGTGATATACATATTTTAAGTGCTCAATGCTTCGCTGAGAGAGTTAAGTCCATTTTACAGCAACATAAACACTTCTGTCCTACCACTAACCTTAAAAAGCAACTGCAAAACTAAACACTCAACCGATTAGCACAGAGATCAAGGGGGAGAGCGAGATAGAAAAAAAATTGATATATAACAGTGAGTGAGAGAGAGGGCAAGAGGCAAGGACAGGGGTTATTTTTTTCCCCTTTCCCCATTTTTCCAGCTAATTCACCTTTCCCCAACTGGGAAATAATGGAAAAAAACATCAACACAGCTAAACAGCAAATTATTACCAAAGCACCCCTCTGTGTTGGGTTCAAAGCAGACATATTGGAGGTGTCATGCAGGAGTATGGCCAATACTTTTCTAGAATTATTCTGAGTTTTGCACTTTTTGACAAACATTAAACAAGACAATAAAATACATAGGTGAAGGTGTATTTGCCTACAGGCATAGATGGCTTGAAAAAAAAAGGCAGGAAGCAAGAGAAAATGAGAAAATGGGTGTCCACAATAACAATACAGTTTCCTGACTATCCAAGTGAATTACACATTAAGTAGCCACTCAAGTCTGCATGAACCCGATCCGCAAAGCAGAACCTGGTCCCGGTGATTCGAAAGGGAGAGTCATGTGTGCACCTTGGGGATTTTTTCTGCCATCGTGACCGTCTGTGTCTCTTTCTCTCCCCCTCACTTTTTCTACACCTTTGAATTTCCCGAGATGAAACTGTGCCCTGAATGCCAATAAGGATCTGGTAAGATTGGCAGGTCAATTGTCCATTCCTGTTACTTTGGAGAATTTATTTCTTTTTTTTAATAAAAAAGGTATTGGATTTCAGGACCAAGTAATTCAGTGCAAATTATGCCTGCTGTAATCTATTTTAATGTACATCATTAAACTGAATAGGCAGAGCTATGTGTGTTTCCATGTTTGCAGGAGGACTTTTATGACAAGTAGAAGAACAGAGGATGTATCCATACTTGCTTTTACTGACAAGTGGTATAATATTATGCACTTTAAAAATTACAGACTGGGTTCTTTATCACTAACAGGTGCCTGATGTCGTTACAGAACTACAATTTAGGTTTTTAAGTTGTTTAAGGTTATGGAAAGAACTATGTGTTCACTGCTGAGGAATGAGGGGAGCATCTGAGGAATGCTTATCTCATAAATGGAACAATGCTTACCAACAGCATGCAGAGGAAAACACTGGAAAAACAGTGCAAAAGTAACATGATGGTTACAATTACGTTGAGAGGGAGGGTTCTGCTTTATGTTAAAAGAGATGCCAGAGAGGAAGAGAGGGTTAGGAAGCTGGGTCATAGCCCTCATATGCTGTTTAACACCTGACACCGAGGCCTAACCAAGGTTCATAACTCAAATGAAGAGAGGTGGAAAAAAACAGGGGAATAAAAAAAGGAATAACCTAAGCCCCCAGCTCAGTCCACCTTCAGTTTACCTTTATGGGATAGCAGGCTGCCTTTCGTCAAACATTTCCTGTTATAGTTGTACACAACTTTAAAAATAAAATTAAGGAATCGTAATAAATACAAGATCATTTAGTCTTTGCTCACAACAATCAAAGACCTAAATCAAAGTAACAATGTCTGACCAAGGAAGTCTGACTTCTAACGGTCCATGGGACTCACAGGAGCGAGGCTAAAGTCAGGGTAGGTCACAAACGGCCAGCGCATGAGTCCGTGGCTCCATCCAACATCCAGCAGATCAAGGGCCTCGGACTAAAGCAGTACTGACACTGACCTCACTGAGACCGAGCAACTGAAACAACCCTAACAAGGTATTAGCAGGCACCTCTGTATACCCTCCAACTCTCAGCCAGGGTCTAAAGAAACACAGCTGCACTGGGTGTTTTTCCAGGGCGGAGGGCAAACCTGCAAGTAACGTGGTGCCCCTGGCTAAGCTCAAGGGTGCAGCTGAAAGGTCAAGAATTCAAAGCAGTGGGGGGCAAAGTGTACTGAGATCTTTTTTTTAAATGGCACTTTTCTCTCTCCAACGTAGCCCACTTATTCCTTTAAATGTTTAGATATCAATTTATTATCACCATCATCAGGTAAATGCCTGTTTTTTCTCGATATCTTATTAAATGTATACACTTTAAATATATGCATTTTCTTTTGTAATGGTATGAGTTTAGTTTGCCCTCTAAGACTGTTGTATAGCTGTGTGTGTGTTTTTGTGTGTATGCATGTGCAAGCACGTATGGCGGTCGTCTCTGTGTGACTGTGGGCGTCTGGAGGAGAGAGAAGCCTCATCTGTTACCAGCCCCGGCTCGGCCGGCCCGCCGCGTGAAGTAGAACGACAGGGTGTCACCGCCGACGACAGTGATGGATGCCCTAAATTCTGTAGGCAACTTGGGCAATTGGACACATTAACAACAGGCACCTGCTTTCCCCCGTACAAATCTATTAAAAGATAACAGCAATGGCGGCTCCCACACTATTAGTAAATTATAGCTCTGTCTGAGTGTGAGGTAAGTGTGGGCCGCCCCTCTCCCACCTACCTCCACCCACTCTCCTCTCCTACACTGTCTTATTGGCAGTCTAATAGTGCCACCGAGTGGCAACAATCTGTAATGCTTTAGTAAAATCTGTAGCATTATTTGAACATAGACATAAAAGTCAACAGGAGACCAAGTTTACCCAAAGGTAATCATTCCACCCTTTACTAAGGTTTTACAGTGTCATTTTTTACATTCAATTAATCAACAATTAATCTAATTATATTTATCAAAATAAGTTAAATTATCATGATTTCAAAATGTGTCATACAAGACACCAGCAATTATTCTTTGCCACATTAATAGTGCCATGTCAACACATATACAAAACCACACCAAACATGTAATATCCACGCACGGTGCAAGTTTGTCATGACCACAAACCCAAAGGCGAGTCTCATTTACTGTTGATTGTTGAATTATGTTTAGTGATAATCGCTGGGGTGACAGCCTTTAAACAGTTTACGCAATCATTGACAAAATATTTGTTGTTCTTTACCCTTTTCGGACCCCTTAAGGATTTTTCCTGCAAGCTATTTTTCCATAAACAAGCCTTTCCTTTGGCTGACTTAGCCAATTACCCGAGATCTGAGACAATGTGGCTGGTATAAAACCATTATGACCTACTCAAGACCACCTCTATTAAAACATTAACAGCTGACCACCACTCTCAACATGACACTATTATCACATATGTTGGGCTAGAGCTCAGGTATGTCACATAAATGTGTGTCACATAAATTTTCGGCGGGTAAATATTTCTTTGTCTGTGAAGAGGGTTTGTGTTTGCGGGCTGGCCAAGAATAAAAGGAGGACAAGACCAGTAAATACTTTTACAGCAGGCAATTTGTCAGGATGAGTAAATGTCTCCAATTCCCAACAGCACCGGAGTCAAATTTACAGTCACTCTGGAAGTGACAATGCACAAAAAAGGACCACTTTTTACTCTCTCTCATCTCCCTCAGACCACTAAAACCTTCCCATAAATCTCCTCCGGCCCCCCCAGATGTCTGCTGTTGTCAGATATCATGCCTTGACAATGCCTTCCACCATCATTGTCTTGACAGAAATATGATATGTGAAACTGCAATGTCACATCACTTAACATGATTTAGGCTAAGCTAGCCTGCACCATTTTAATCAATCAAAAATGTCACCTTTTTTCTCTGTAATGATGGTAGAGGTATAGGATCCCTGTGTTGGGGTGATCTATATGACTTATCTAGGCTACTGATTTATGACTATAGCCAGCTAATATACTAAAGGAGCCTCCTTCCTTCCTGTCGTCAGGGTTTCTATCAAATTGGCAAATAAGTAGGCCAGTATTACCTCATGGGCAGGGAGGAAGACACTTCATGTTGTGTGTTAACCCTACGCGTATGACATTAACCGTCTCTAAAACCTATACAGAATATATTCTTTAACTGAACCACCTGATCTATTTTCTAGATCCTGTTGCACCTCATACACTCATGATTCAGCAAGGTAGTTTGGAAAAACATGTCCATCAATTGTCAGACATGGTGTGGTGTTTGCAAATGGCTTATGTGGGCTTGGTTGCTTACACATCTTTTGTTTTGTTTTCTTATTGTTCTTTAAACATTCTTAAGCCTCACTGGAGAGCCGTGGCTTCAGCAAACAGAGATTTAACAATATCCCGGACTGGTATTTTCAGCTTGTTACAATAACTTCTAAATACTGCAATACCTACCAGATATTTACAAAAACATCACCTCTATGTGATATATGCATTATAGACTTTATCATGGTAAACAATGACAATGAATAATTTGTGAATAAAAAACATCAACATGAACAGCAAAAATATTTCAACCGAATAAACAATGTTTCATCCCTAATGGAAAAATGGCAAAATGCACGCTTTCCCTTCATAAGACTTGCAAAACACAACAACCTAACTCAAACATAAATCATGCTAACTACCAAAATGAAGGTACCAAGAGAACAAAAGAGTGAACGCAATAAGAACAACAACCAGTACAAGGAAAATGGGATCTGTACCTGTGATCACAATGGAGTGACTGGATCCACATGCCAGTAGCTTCACTCTGCCCAGCCTGTCCTTTGTGAACTCTCTCAGATGGGCTTCCTCTGGATCGATGTGCGCTGGCCTGTCATGTCCAGTCGGGCCAAGCTCCCCACTGCCCCAGTAAAGTAGATAAATATCCATCTCACAGCGTATGTCCTGGGAACACAGACAAAGGAGAGGTATTTATACGTCAGTAGTTTTTCATCACCTACATACACCCCACACACAAATACACTTATGAAACATATTTTTAGATGCTGAAGTGATGCTGCAGTCATAATCAGTCAGTAGTATATGAAATATGTAATCCCACATACATTATGATGAAAAATAGTGGTCAGCATTAAACTTGCATAAAACCATCTGATTCTGAATTGCCAGGCCTTGTTTGTAATAAACTGCGGATGTGATGCAGATCACCAATATTCTCCTCAACATGTTTATTTACAATCTGCCCTCTGTGCTAATTGGAACGTGACCCTGTACTCGCATGCAAACACACATAGGAAGCTGGGTGTGTGTGAATGCATGCACATACATGCACACACCCCACGGCAATATTACCAGCACAATTCCATCCGACTGCTATTGGATTTTTCCGAAAGAGCAAACCAATAGATAACCTATTACAAAACTATAAGAGATCGATAGCTAATTTCTTTGCATTGATTACCTCTTGGACATTTAACATGCGCCCTGTGGCCACAATGTGTGTTCCGCAAGCTTAGATCCCCATTGGCCCTCGTGAGTATTAAAATTATCGATTCAGACAGAGGACTAAAAATGTCAAGCTGTTCATTAATCTTAATAAAGACTGGACTTGACCAAGGCACCCTTTTCCCCAATGCAGGGATACAACCTATCCAACTAGGGGCATATACACGGCATAGATTAATGAGCTTCTACTGAGGGATGTGATTTAAGTCTTTGCCATTAATAGATCAATTGCAAAAGAACAAGTTTTTAAAATAGTGCTTACTTTTACCTAGTGTGCAACTCAAAACAACATTTCCCATCTATAACGACTGCCCAATAGTGAAGAAATAGAGACATTTCAAAGAAACTTCACAAAACAAGGAGCGCTGCAGCAAATAGGCATCTTTGTGATATGAAGCTACGTCTGCTGTTATGCTACAGATGGCCCTCCATAGAACATAATGGACAAATGTTATCAGGCGCCGCCTACCAGCCACTTTCATCTCTGTCTCGTAGATGAGTTTTAAAGCATGCAGGGCTGTCCTTTGCTTAATGAGGGCCCAAAACAGGATTTGATTTGCGCATTTTTGCGACTTTTAATTATTTTTGTATTTCTGCCACCCTTACTCATACGTTTCCTTCTCCAAACTGATTGGCAGTTAAGATGTTGCCATGATTTTCTACCTGTACATCAATCTGGTAGATTGGTACCAGATTTAGAAATATGCACAATTAGAGAAGGGCTCTATAACATTAATACAATTTTTCAATAAAGTTGTAACCATTTTTGCTGGCCAGACAAGACAGGCAGACGGTATAGACTTTACAAGAGAACTCAAAGGCCACACCACTACTACTTGGAGATGCTACTTCTAGCTGCCCTGCACATATCCTTCTCCTGAAAAAAATGATTTTACTGATTACATAAGGAAATATGTTGTATAGTTTTGCGATCTGCAGAACTTGAAGTTTGTTGTTTGTAGAGTTCATTCCGGGTAGAGGCACTCTACTTACTTTTAAAGGCTTTGACTTAATCTTAGAATGGCTTTTTTAAATGTATTTGGAAAAATAAAGTTAGTAAAAAACTAAATAAACCAAAGCTTGTAACCACATTTCAGGGAAATGAATCAGGAAAAGACATCTAGAATTATTAAACTGACTAAGAGCCCTGTTGGGCTTGAAGCCAATATATCATATTTGCTCTGTCTCCAGTAATAACAATGAGACATTGACACTGGACAAGCAGTTAGAATAGAAACAATGTCGTCACTTTTTTTGCCAACATGACATTGTTTCTTGTCAAAAGTTATTTCTGATTGTCCACTTAAAAAAAAAAAGAAGTGAAG
Source organism: Anoplopoma fimbria (assembly GCF_027596085.1). NCBI lineage: Eukaryota > Metazoa > Chordata > Actinopteri > Perciformes > Anoplopomatidae > Anoplopoma > Anoplopoma fimbria. The sequence continues at coordinate 1,739,968 of NC_072461.1, forward strand.
ACCTGGAATTTTACTTGCCTTGATTACAAAAAAAAAAATCATAAAATAAAAGCCTAACTGCAGATTGTGAAGACTAGTTTTGGTTTGTAACTCTGAATGCCAAACAAACAAAACACCAACGACGAAAAGAGGAGGGGAATACACTTAGCAGCAAAACGCTTCCAGGAACTATCCTGTGCCAATGATGACAACTTTTTACTTCACTGTATTCTTATAATCACGCTTCCTTTTCTCTGTTTATACGTCTGTTATTAGTCGCTTTGTTTCGCACATCCATTCCGTTTGGTTGTCTCGTGAGGTCCTGACTTCACCCCCCCCCCTAAATATACTCTGCTGTTCACAAAACACTACATTGATTGGGATTAGCCTGTTATCATTTTATCTGGGGCAAACATTGAAAGCTACAAGATGTATTTTGAAATAACACTAACACAAACACACACAACATTATGATGCTCATTTCATATCCCTCAACTTAACCACAGACATTACACAGAAGACTAAGTTTGTAGACTGCATATTAGCTTGTGTAAATATGCATTCTTCTTTTTTTTTTATTATTTATTTGCTTGTAAATCTTGAGACTTGAGCAGCCTTAAGCTCTGTCCCTCATACATATTCCACACTACATCCACACAGCATGTGTACTAATCTCCGTACTATACTTATTAACTACGAACATCCATGTGAAGGAGAGGTACTGCAGGTCCTTCCTTCCTGCTGCTGTCAGGCTGCACAACCAGCTCTGCTCCCAGCAGACCACATGACACATGACAATAATAACATGACAATAAAAACCTGTGCAATACATTACACATTACACTGTGCAATAATAGTTAAAAAAGTTTAAAAAATAGTTGAAATAGTTGTTTTTCTCTGTCTGTAAATATAATATTTCAGTTATTGTTGTTTTTTCTACTGTTTTTTTTATTGCTTATTTATAATACTTGTTTTATTTTTATTTTTCATTTTTTATTTCTTAGCTTGTCTTCTTCTACTATGTCTCTTGTGTGCACTTTACTCTACGCTGTTGTAAGTAATCTTATCTTATCTTATCTTATCTTATTATTATATTCCTTTATTGATCCCCATGGGGGAAATTCAAGTGTTGCAGCAGCTCAACTACACAGACAACAATAAATACACATACTATACAACTACACAGACAATAAATACACATACTATACAACTACACAGACAATAAATACACATACTATACAACTACACAGACAATAAATACACATACACAGACAATAAATACACATACTATACAACTACACAGACAATAAATACACATACTATACAACTACACAGACAATAAATACACATACTATACAACTACACAGACAATAAATACACATACTATACAACTACACAGACAATAAATACACATACTATACAACTACACAGACAATAAATACACATACTATACAACTACACAGACAATAAATACACATACTATACAACTAAAATAAATACACATACTATACAACTACACAGACAATAAATACACATACTATACAACTACACAGACAATAAATACAACAATAAATACACATACTATACAACTACACAGAATAATAAATACACATACTATACAACTACACAGACACAGATAATAAATACACATATTATACAATAAAATAAAAATAAAAATAGAATAAAATAAAAAATAAGAATACAAATATGATTGACCTCCAGGGGGCTTTGGTTTCCATTGCAATGCTCTGTTGCACAGAGTGGTCTGCTTGGTTGTGAGGCCCACAGTCTCTCCTCTGGACATCAGATGGCAGTAGAGGTCTTTGAGGAGACCTTCCTAAGGCGTGTCCTCCTCAGCACGACCAGACCATGGGGGTGGGGGCCCTATTATGGAAACAACACACAGGGGAAGGAGAAGGGTGGCTCGGCTATATGGCCTGTTTGTTTCTTTCATTAATTGAAACACTATAGTCTTTACCATGCCTTCAATTCAGAGCTTGACGATGACTTACGACGCGCTGAACGACGACGATACGTTTTCGGAAGGGGACACTCTCACTGGGAAAGTCACACTGGCCTTATTGAAGGAGACCACCGTGGAGAGCCTGGTGGTCAAAGCGAAAGGGGACGCTGATGTACATTGGACGAAGAAGAGCGGTGACAACACCCACACATACCATGCACACAAGAGATACTTCAAACTGAAGCAGTGTCTGATCAAGGCGGACACTCAGGGTGAGCTGCAGACCTCCTGTTAGGCATGCTGAAGGCCTGCTGCATTGTGTCCTCCCATTATTCCCTTATGGACTTTACTCTTTTTTTTTTTTTTTTTTAGTGCCCAGTGATGGTTCATAAATGTTCATAACCGTTACCTGTATACAAAAAGTTTGTTAAGTTGACTCCTAAATTTAAAAAAAAAAGTTATTAAAAGCATGGTGGGCTGAAGTAGATCCATTTTATTATTATATTCCTTTATTGAAAACCTGTGCAATACATTACACATTACACTGTGCAATAATAGTTAAAAATAGTTGAAATAGTTTTGTTTTTTTTCTCTGTCTGTAAATATAATATTTCAGTTATTTTTTATTGCTTATTTATAATACTTGTTTTATTTTTATTTTTTATATTTTTTATTGCTTTTTAGCTTGTCTTCTTCTACTATGTCTCTTGTGTGCACTTTACTCTATGCTGTTGTAAGCCTGCAAATGTCCCCGCTGCGGGACTAATAAAGGATTATCTTATCTTATCTTATCTTATCTTATCTTATCTTATCTTATTATTATATTCCTTTATTGATCCCCATGGGGGAAATTCGGGTGTTGCAGCAGCTCAACTACACAGAAACAGATAATAAATACACATATTATACAATAAAATAAAAATAGAATAAAATAAAAAATAAGAATACAAATAAAAAATGTACAGTATATCCACATGGGGGGGGGGCTGGTCAGCATGATGACAGACTGTGGTCTCCGCTGTTGTTGTACAGTCTGATGGCAGTGGGCACAATAAACGTGGTTAAACGTATTTTAACCACTGCCTACTTTAGTTGACTGATAACAAAGTGACTTATGATTAAATTGCAGCTCTGTTTTGCAGGTGTCATATTGCACAATATTCAAATGAAGTGCAGTGGGGTAGAAGTATTACAATGTGTAATAAAGTACAGGTGTTACTTTCCTCGGCCGTATGAATTACTATGTAAAGAAGCTGGTATTTCCAGTTGACTATTGTTAGTATTAACAACACATCCTCGCCCTTTCAGATACTGTAGTTCCCAAAGGAATCCATATCTACAAATTCAGCATTAACATACCACCAGGGTAAGTACAGTAAGACATTTGCCAAAACACAATGTTTGCAATTTCACAATGTAAAGGATTTTTCTAACACAGGACAAAATAACATACTTCTGCACATTCTATTTATTGATGTTATTTCAATTCGGATTATTGATGTTAATTCACTTTAGATACTGTAACAGGAATCTGTCCTTTCTCCAATACAGAAGCCTGCCTTCATCCTTCAAAGGAACTCATGGAAAGATTGTCTACAAGTTGGAAGCCAAGTTGTCCCGGAGTTGGAGGATGGACCGTACAGTAGAAAAGGACATCCGTTTTGTCTCCAAGTCCTATCCAAACCTTCACGCTCTGATGGTGAGTAAAATATTGAAATATAGACATCTCTGATACTGTAAGTCACTAGACAGAAACTGTATTTCTTTATTCCACCTTATAGTATGTAGAGACTTTGTAATTTGATTTTTCAGTCGATGCCAACAAAACTTTTCTTAGATGCAGCACTTGTCATGGGTTTTGTAGCAAAGAAAAAAAGAAATGGACCATTGTAAATGAAAAACATTGGTAATATACAGTTTTCCCTGGCCCAAATCCTAATATGGTGATAGGCCTTTTTCACAGCAGACATTTTAACATTTAAAAGGCACAGTCGTTGTTAATAACAATTATGTTGATGTTTACATTGCATTTAGAGGTGTCAGTTGGTCCTGCTCGCTCACATATACAGAGCCATCAGAAACAGTATCGGCTCCAATTGGGCTATTCCTGCTACAAGAAGTCAAAACAGAAAAACAAAAAGACCTATCAGGATTTGGATATCATTTTGTGCTACAAACAAAAACAAAGTTACTTTGGATAATTTACAAACGTTGCTGTCGACAGCCTTTTATAGATACTGTTTCTTCTGTAGAAATGGCTCCATTGAAAGCTTTTCACCATGACAGTAAGCAGTAATGAGTGACAGCAGGTGCAGTGGAGAAGGGTATTCTGTCCTGCTCTGTAACTGAAATGCTTTACTCATGCACTGTCATGTCTACATAATGAAAGTGGATCAAAAATAATTATTTTCCCTGTTTATCTCACTCTAGTTACCTCAAGGTGCTTCAACAAAGAAAGAGATGGGGTTCTTCTCAAAAGGACATGTAGATATGGATGTCACTGTCGACAAGAGTGCCTATGCCCAAGGTATACATTTCTCTTCAAACGTGGTAGGTTCAAGTCACGGAAAGAGATTTTCTGCTGAAGGCAAATACGAGATCTTTTTTTTTAATTAGTGGTGGTTACCACAGCCATGCAGAAGAGCAAGCGACTAAAACAAAACTAGACTATTGTTGACATTATAGTTCTTGAATTGTTTATCCTACCTATTGCTTTTGTCAACAAAAAAGGCATCAAATGCAGATAAGATAAGATAAGATAAGCAGATTGTCCTGCATTGACAGTCTTTTTTTCATGTCAATGCAGGATAATCACTTGTGTAACTCATGATAACAATAGTAACAGCTGCATTCTATTTAGATGTGTCCATTCCAGTGCCCTGGTAGTGTGCATACTGGCTGACACCTGTAATGTTTGCCATGAAAATGGTTTGTTTTCAGTGATGGTTTTAGTAAAGCATGAAAAGATGAGTTGATGAAAATGTGTTTTGCATTTCATTAAAAGAATAATTCCATCACTGAATATCATAGTCACTGGGTTGTTTCCAGTCTTGGTCAGACAGTACTTTTAAATAACATGCATTGAACAATAAGTGGTTGGGTTGTGCATTTCAGCACTGTTGATTTAACTAGAGTAAGTTTCTGCCTTTCCGGCATACTAATAAACTGCCTTTATATAATAAACGTAGTGGAGCACACGGTGTTGTCCTATGTGCCACCTGATTTAGAATAAAATGAATTGAATTTTGTTTGTTTTCCTCATAGGTGAAACTATGGCGATTCTTGCAAAAATCAAAAATTCCTCTTCCAGTGAGATGACACCCAAATTCAGTTTAATCCAGGAAGTGGTGTACCGTGCCAACAGTAACACCAAGCGTGAGACCAGCTTCATCCACAAAGTGGTTGACCACTGTATTAAATCCCGAACTCAGAAGGATGTCAGGTTTGCGATACAGATTCCTCGTGTCCAGATGCCATCAATCCAGAATTGTGATATTATCTCAGTCGAATACCATTTTAAGGTATGCAACATTGAGAAAGCGATTTTGAACTGATTTCGTTGAACTGATGACCCATACATATTCATACAAGATTTTCCAAATTCCTTGTTACTGTCAGATGTTTTTTCTTGCTATTCTATTTGAAAAGTAAAACACAGGTTGCTAATGAGGTTGTCTTTTTTGTTGTTTCTCAGGCGTATCTGGACATCAGCTTCGCTTTTGATCCAGAGATAATATTTCCAGTTGTCATTATTCCCGCAGACCTGGACTCTGGCCGTCAGCCTGCTGTTTCTGGGGGCCCCTATCCAGCTGGGGCTGCTGGGGGCCAAAGCAACAGTGACTTCCCTGCCTCTGTGGCGTTTATGGGTTCTTATCCTGTATCTCCACGCTCAGGGAGTTATAGATACCCAGGAGCCCAAAGGTATTCAGCACCACCACCTGCGTACCCAGATAACCCACTGGTGTATGCTGCTCCACCAGCTGTGTCCCCTGCTCAGCCGGCAAACATGAGTAGGGGCTTCAATAACCCAGTGCCACAATTGGATTCTCCCTACGGATCACCATATTTATCTTCATTCTCTGTGATTCACCCTCCGCCTACTGCCCCAACGTTTCAACCACCCCCATCTGCCCCATCCCCTTTTCCTCCACCCTTTAGCGTATCCCAAAGAGCCCCTGCGTACAACCTGCTGCCTTCTGCACCAATGATGAACACAGACTTTCTGTCTCAATCGGATGAAGCTCCTCCAGCATACTCACTCCTTTTCCCGTCTTCTGCTACTGACACATCTAATGCAAAATAATAGAAAGTGTGCTTAATGACTGAATCAGTTTGTTCATTATGACGTAAAATACTCATACTTGAAATCTGATCACCTAGATCGTGTCTTTAACACTAAGGGTTTTTCATTTTTAAGTGTGAATCTGAAACAAAAAAGGCACTTTGTGCAATATTTACTGCTTGCATGTAAACAATTATATGCCAAAATCTGAGTTTTACACTGTTTTCCTGTCAGTTCATGTGGCTAATTAGCTTTGTCCAGGTGCTGGAACCTCAGCCATCCGGATACACTGTGTATGTACACGTGCCTTGCTCAACTCAAGAGTCCTCGACTGATCATTTTTTCAGTGTTTTATAGTTTATACCTATTCTCTCTACCTCACTCTTCTTTGTGGAGACTAGTTGAAAGAAACTGGACAACAGGTATTACATCATCAAGAATCTTTTTATATCTTTATTTTGTGAAGCGATCAACTAAGAGGCAATATATGCATTTTCTCTATATTTCCCAGTCTGCTGAATTTAACACCAGACAACTACTTCTGTCTATTTAATTTACACAATACTTAGTGAACCTGCTTTTTAAGACTCACCAACTGCCAGTGTTTTCTTTGCCTTCAAGATGCTAATAAAGAATTGCAAGAGAAGGTTTTTCTTTGCAGCTGTTTTGTGTCTCTTTGTAATTGTTCATGTTTATTTGTGCTCATTTTGAGTCTCTTCCTTGTAAGTACAAGTCTCTTTGAGTGACATTTTTTAGGTGAAGGTCAAGGTGGCCCCTGATACTTTGGGGCCCTGGGCATGAGCCTTGTAGGCCCGGTCAGTAATTCATCCATAGATAACACAGGTCTGGGCAAAAAATCTCATCGATAATAATAATAATCTTTATTTATATAGCACATTTCATACAGACTAAGTAGCTCAAAGTGCTGTACATTTGAAAAAAGTAAAAGATAAAAATAGATAAGATAAATAAATAAAAAATAGTAACCGAATAACAAGTTTGTACACAGAATAACAAGTTTGTACAGAGCAACAACAACAGGAAATTTCAGCATATCAATAAAACAGAAAAACATATTACATTTAAAAATTGTATATGCATAGAAGTGATTGAGTACATAAAAGATCAATTGAGGGATAGTTCTGGGGATTATGTGGAGGGCACCTAAGCGCGGTTATTGAAGAATGCTTGGCGAAATAGATGTGTTTTTAGCTGAAGCTTGAAAGTGTCAACTGAGGATGCCTCTCTGATGTTTTTGGGTAGGCTAAGGTAGGTAAGTTTGGGAGCATATGTGAAAAAGGCTGCATCTCCAATTTTCCTTTTCCAGAGGTTTTGAGGAACTAGGAAACCAGCAGTGGAGGATCTAAGTGTTCGTGGAGGAACATAGAGCATCAGGGAGTCTGTGATGTAGGCTGGTCCTAAGCCATTTAGAGCTTTGTACACAATTAAAAGGACTCGATCCTAAGCTCTTAAAATGTTATCAAAGACATTAGGCCTATACTAGTCAAATAGCCTTACAATAAACACACTGTAAACAGTACAATGCTTAAACACTGAATAAGACCCCTTAAACTGAATGTAATATATAATGATTGTGTTAACCCTAATAGTCTATATCTGTAATGCCCTTGAAGTATGTAGTAATTAAACTGCTTGACATGCGCAATATTGGAGGTTTTCCTGTGAGCCGCACCCAGTTACTGCGGTCAAGTCAGCCCACACTGAAATTGTAGTTCCCCTATTTACTAACATTCACGGTAAACGTATTCAAAGGGCCCAGAACGGGAGCCAGCGATGGACTTTGTGAAGTTAGCGGAAGGATTGATGTGACACAACTTCTGGTTTTCAAATTAAGATGTAAACAAATGAATACACATTAATAATGAAACCAGTTACCTGCATTTCGTGACTGTATAACATCACTGTACATTACATTAATAAGTATCATTGTTTTGTGTGTTTTGGTGGTTGTTTCCCCCTTTTCATTGTTGTTGTGAGTCTCTTTGTGGTCTCTTTGCAGCTGTTTTGTGTCTCTTTGTAATTGTTAATGTTTATTTGTGCTCATTTTGAGTCTCTTCCTTGTAAGCACAAGTCTCTTTGAGTGACATTTTTTAGGTGAAGGTCAAGGTGGCCCCTGATACTTTGGGGCCCTGGGCATGAGCCTTGTAGGCCCGTTCAGTCATTCATCCATAGATAACACAGGTCTGGGCAAAAAATCTCATCGATACCAAGCTCTTCAATTTTTTATCAAAGACACTAGGCCTATACTAGTTAAATAACCTTACAATAAACGGGCGGCTGTGGCGTAGTGGAGAGCAAGGTAGTTCTCCAATCAGAGGGTCGGTGGTTTGATACCCGGCTTCGGCAGTCGATGTGTCCTTGGGCAAGACACTTAACCCCAAGTTGCTCCTGAAGGCCATCGGTGTGGACTGGATGATGAATGTTAGTTAGAGTCTGATGGTGATGGTGGCACCTTGATGGTAGCCTGTCATCAGTGTGTGAATGGGTGAATGATATGTAATATACTACTGACTGTAAGTCGCTTTGGAGAAAAGCATCTGCTAAATGACTGTAATGTAATGTAATGTAATGTAATAAACACACTGTAAACAGTACAATGCTTAAACACCTAATAAGAGCCCTAAAACTAAATGTAACACTTGATTGTGTAAACCCTAACAGCCTATATCTGTAAGCCATTTAGAGCTTTGTACACAATTAAAAGGACTCTTAAAATGTTATCAAAGACACTAGGCATATACTAGTCAAATAACCTTACAATAAACACACTGTAAACAGTACAATGCTTAAACACCTAATAAGAGCCCTAAAACCAAATGTAATACACTTTAACAGCCTATATCTGTAATGCCCTTGCAGTATGTAGTAATGTACCTTCTTGACATGCGCAATATTGGATGTTTTCCTGTGAGCACATTTGGGCGGAGCTCCCAGCTGACAGGGAAGCTGAGAGTTCAGACTCCAGTCAGACACAGGTGGAGGTGGTGGTCACATCTACAATGTCTCCGATAAAGGACCTCAATCTGGTCTATGAAGCTCTCAACGTGGAGGACACCATTTCTCCAGGAGACACCATCGAAGGCACGGTCACTTTCACTTTGACCAAAGACACCAAAGTGAAGAGCGTCAGTGTGAAAGTCAAAGGGGACGCGCACGTACACTGGTCCGAGGGCAGCGGAGACAACCGGAGGTCCTACACTTCCTCCAGGCACTACCTGAAGCTCAAACAGCCCATCATTGTGAAAAACGAGAAAGGTATGTCGCTCACCTCAACACACTGACAGGTGTATGGTCATCAAATATCCATGGATATGTTTAGAATGTCTTCTTAGTCTTCTTAGTCTTGCTTTAGACTTGGTACCAGAGGATCTTTGCCCTTCCTGCTTGTATGCTGCAACAAACAACATTATGAGGAATTACAGGAGTAACATTACATAACATTACATAACATTACATTACATTATATTACAGTACACTACATTACATTACATCATTACATTACATTACATTATATTACATTATATTACATCATATTATATTACATTACATTACATTACATTACATTACAGTCATTTAGCAGACGCTTTTATCCAAAGCGACTTACAGGAAGTGTATTCAACATAGGTATTCAAGAGAACTACTAGTCACCAGAAGTCATAAGTGCATCTCCTTTCTTAAACAAGCATCTAAAAGCATAAACCAGAGCAAAAGTATAGTGCAGAGGCAAATTACTACGAAAACAATAATTGCAACAGACTAATACGAATATAATAAGTGCTACAAACTACTACGAATAGGATAAGTGCAGTAAACAAATACGAATTCAATAAGTGCAGCGAACTGATAGGAATACAGTAAGGGCAACAACTAATACGAATGCAATAAGTGCTACGAGGAAGGCTCAGGGTAGTACTTCTTGAAGAGGTGAGTTTTCAGCCTACGCCTAAAGATGGGCAGCGACTCTGCTGTCCTGACGAGTAAAAAGCATCCTACGTGAAGGCTATCTACTCGTAACTCACACATTATGTTTCATTGTTTATATATTTCGAAACACATACTGAAGTAGGTCTAAACATGCGTGTTAACCAATAATGATGTTGTTTGCGCGTAAACTTCTTGGAACCTGGTGAACCAGTAATTCAGTATCTGATCAAATAAAGAGCTGTGAGGTCCAAACAGGAAGTGTTAATCATTTTCAGTTATTTTGCAGGCACTGAACTTCACAAAGGAGTCCATCACTTTAAGTTCAGGTTTACAATCCCACAGGGGTAAGTGGAAATGTCCCATCTAACCCCCCCATCTAGCAAAGCTACTGTGTTTGCTTTTACAAATGGGACAAATGTGGACCGGTTTTGTCTTACAGGGATATGCCTTCGTCCTTCAAGGGGCTTCATGGAAGGATTGTCTACATGCTTGAGGCGAAGGTGTCCAGGAGCTGGCGGTTGCCTACTTCAGAACAAAAAATGCTCAAATTTGTTTCAAAGTCATCTCCCCAACTTGGCCAAGTCATGGTAAGTGGGACACTACATTGATACATGTTATAAATTTGACACACTGGCTACACTAAAAAATTAACTCGGAAGGAAAACATTCAGGATATCAAGTCGCATGACTAAAGAGACACTTGGCAATAACTGAAATAAAGGAACAGAGGGGTTGAAGGGAAGGAAACAATTCAGAGTTAGGGATGAAAACTGTTTTATACTGAATGTGTCCGAGCAAAGTGTAATGAAGTCGGTATGGAGAGGATCCTTTCAGACCTCCTCCCCCTCCACGCCCCAACCCGTTGCCTCAGGTCCGGGACCTGGGGTGACAGGGCCTTCTCAGTTGCTGCACCCTCCCTCTGGAACGCCCTCTCCATCCGCATCCGTCAGGCTCCCAGCCTATCATCATTCAAACAAGCCCTCAAAACCCACCTCTTCAAACTCACCTTCACCTGCTAATCCCTGCTCCCTTTCCCTCCCTACCCTCCACTACATGACTCATTCCGCACAGCTTCTCCAGTTTTTTTTTTTGTTTGTTTTGTTTGCTCCTTTGTGTTCTTTGTTTTGTCTTTGTTTGTCTTCGCCCTATGTAAAGCGTCTTTGGGTATCTAGAAAAGCGCTATATAAATAAAAGCGTCTGCTAAATGACTGTAATGTAATGTAATATATAAAATTAAAGTATTATTATTATTATTATTATTATTATTATTATTATTCTAACATAACAGCAGTGTACCGTACTTAAATACAATAAGAGGCAGGCAGCAGGATCTACAGGATGTAATATGAGATTTCACATGTGAACAAACATTATAAACCACAAACCGGTTTGTTTGAATGAACAGGAAGTAAATGGGTTCAGCCAAAAGTAGTGGGCTGGCATGTGAGGAGTGTATTATATTGATTGATATGATATTATGGCCCATTAGAGAATGGAGAGAGCATACAGTATTTTCCATAACCCTCTAAAACCTAGTCCGGAAGGATTCATTTTGGAATGTAAAAGAGTCCACTTTTTATAGTGATAAATGAGGAGGATGGCTTAATCCAAAGTTTAACAGCAAGATGACAATATTTTCTCTTAACTTTGGATTTCAGTGGTGTGAGAAACCACATTTATATGAAAAAATGTTTGTTTGTTTGTTTTTGTTGTTCTAGTGTCCACAGTCTGGTTCAGTGGATAAAGATATGGGCATGTTCTCCAAAGGACAGGTCCAAATGTCTGCTACCATTAACACAAAAGTCTGCTCTCCAGGTAAAGTCACTCTACTACATTATTACTTACAGTAAGTGTAATGTATACTTTTTATATTGTCTTGTGATATTTTTCCATTAAAAAACTACATATCCTGATGTTATGATTTGTTTTTGACAGGTGACACTCTGTCTGTTGTTGCCAAAATCTGCAATTCCTCATCTAAAGAAATGAAACCCAAATTCAGTTTGCAGCAGAAAACAGTGTACCGTGCCAGTGGCCGCACTAACACCAGTGATCAAAGTCTGTGCAAAATGGTTGGGGAGACTATCACACAGAGTTCAGAGGAAACTGTCTCCTGCCAGTTAAGCGTTCCTGCCGATGTCATCACTCTCCATAATTGTGAAATCATCTCAGTTGAATATTACGTTATGGTATGTAATAATATAATGGTGATGTAACATCAACAAAGAAATTGAGTATTTGCATGTGTTTGCAAATACCATTCGAATTATAAACCACAACATAACCACACAACAGCATACAATTACAGTACAAAAAAGCTGTGTAAACATTTACAGTAAATTATCAGACTATAATCATGTTTATCAGACGGCACGGCCAATTTAATTTTTACTGTAGTATTAATATAAACAGATGGTAGTTTGATTCAAATCTCTCACATCCTAAATATTCATATGTTTGTCTTTCCCAGGTGTATTTGGACATCAGTTTTGCCATTGACCCGAAGGTGCTGTTACCCGTGGTCATAGTTCCTTCTGGTTTTTCTACCCTTCAGCCTGGTGAGGCCATGGGGCCTTACCCGGCTGGGGCTTTTGGGGCCCCAAGTTACAGCGACTTCGCTCCCCCCGCCTTCCCTGTTGGACCTTATCCTGTACTTGCAGGTTCAGGTCCTTATGGGTACCCGGCACCAGATCCCACTCAACATGCAAACATACCGAGTGGATATGATAATCCGTGGCCACAACAGGCTGCTCCGTACGGTTTTCCAACTGCAGCTCCATCCTCAGCGCAGTATCAAGCCCCTACTGCTCCACCTCTGTTTCAACAGGGAAACGTACCTCCATCTTATACGTCCCTTTTCTCCCCTTCTCAGGACTTTCTCGGTAGCACCGGGTCAGATCAGAAAAACTGAGTTTCAGGAGGAACAAATAATCTTGCCTCCAAAAATACTCACTGATAATGAGGCCATTTAAGATATTCATATTGTTGTAAGGTATTTGCTGGTTAGAAATGTTAAACTGCATTCTGTATTTCTACTACTGTTTAGCATTTACTTCCGAGTTATATAAAAATAGTTCATATATACAGTGTGTGATCTCATGTACTACCAAAATGAATCTGTGCCCCTTATGAATCCGTGTTCTTAGTTTAGTAAAAAACTATTTTACTCAGGTTCCTAACTTTTATCATTCTTCAATTTATTCATGACAATGCCTTTTAACTCAACTTGTTTCCTTCTATATGCAAGCTTTAACTTTCCTAGGTGCATAGCAACGGATATGGTTTTCCTGGGTTTCCAGGTTGTCCTCATTGTTTTTACAGAGAACAAGTTACGACAACAGTTGCAGGGGAAAAGGGGACTGGAGTTTTTTGTTGGGCTTTTTAAATGGCTACGAAATGTTTGTTAGTTTAATATTTTATGGAATGTTGTGTTCAATATTATCAGAAAAAAATAAATGTTGTTTGAGACTAAGGTTTTAATGATTTAAGTCCACTTAATGTGAAATGTAAACAAGGTCTTTCACATAGTTTGTGGTGCATCATGATAGAGAAAAACATCACGTGACCACGCAGGCCCCCAAAAGCTGTCCCATTCCTCACAGTAACGAGTGGGCTATCCTATTCAGCTTGGAACACTGTTTTTCTCCTTATAACAGATTTATGCTCTTTTAAATCTAATTTGTAGTCCATGGAGCTGTAGCACACTGGTTGTAAACACATTTTCTTGCCTGTCATTGTGTTAAAAACAAGGAATGAAAAAAAGCATAAACATGGAGATACCTAGTGACCACCTAGTTACAGGTGGAGAGTAGAAATAGCAATGGGCCAAGAGGGGAACCTCTCACAACAGCCATCCTTAATATTAAGATTTTTGCTTTTTGACAAATAACAAAGCATTTAAAGGAAATCTACATTTTGAATTATGCATGTCCCAATGGAGAGTTAGGAGGAGGAATGCTTGGCTCCTCCATTCACCCATCCAACTGATGGATGATGCACAGAGGGAGGGATGGACTTCAGTTCCAGCCCACTTTGCACTTGTTGCTGAATAGATGCAGCCTGTATTTCCACAGGAGACCCAAAGTATCGCCATGGGAAGAAGAATGCTGCTGTGTGTCTATTTGCTCATCTTCGTCATTTTCCAAGGTAATGTTAAAGCTGTTGGATCAGGATGTAGAACAAAATGTTCTGCACGTTTTTAAAGCAGTTTTTTTGGGTCGTTGCAAGAGTTCAGATGACTAAACGAAAGATGTGAGAAGACAGCGATGATTCAAAGCGGACACTAACTTATTCAGACACGTTTTCGACGGTAGCTGTCCAATAGTTGCACGTTGTTCGTCGTGACTTTAATAAGTGACACTTTCCACGTCGATGCTGGCTAACAGCCCGTTAACCCTTTCATGACTATTTATTTTTTCTTTCAGTTGTATGCCAATTATTAGGACCTCTCTATTAATATTTTACCAGAACTGTTTTAAAAGAAAGCTAAATTATTATGCACATTGTAAATTGTATTTACTTCAATTTCTACAGATCCTAGTTGAGTTTATGGGTTTGCAGAATATGATATATATATACTGTACCTATTGCTGTATCATATTATACACTAAACCAGTGATTCTCAAATGGGGGTACGTGAGATTTTTAAAAAAAATATATTTAAAATTAGCATCCATTCAAAAATCCTTTAAAAATAGTTATTTAATACATATTCAATAAAATATAAGTGTAAGTTCATGAACTGAATTTAATGCAACAATGCAATCTTCAGTGTTGACAGTTTAATAAATCAGACACTGATGGCAGAGCGCTGTGTATTACATCTTTATTTCAACCAACAATGCTTTGCGCTGGTTAGGGGGTACATCACTGAAAAAAGGTTGAGAACCACTGCACTAAACTATACACTTCTGACTGGCATGCTTTTTAATAAATAAATAAAAAATAGTAACATATAATAATAATAATAATGTAATAATATAAGCTCCCTCCTCAAATAACAACAATGGCTGAGAGGATTATAACAGCTTGAACAATGCCTTGTTTCATGTCCCCTCCACAGAGGCGTCTGGCTTGAAGATTCAGAACAAGCTGCTGGTGAAATGTCTGCAGGTGCAGAGAGGAACTTTGGGAGGCAGAGTGTCTCTGGGTGATTGCAGACCAGATTCAGCCTTACAGGAATGGCGTTGGCTCCCGGAGAGCCAGGCTCTCAGCAATCACCACACCGGGGAGTGTCTGACTGCACCGGGAGAGCAGTATGAAGGTGTCCACCTGCAGCCTTGCATCTTTAGGCCAGAAAGTGACAAGAATGATGCCGGGGTGGCAGCGGTGGATAAAGGCAGAGAGGCAAGCAGCCAGGCATGGTCCTGTTCCAAGAAAGGCCACCTCACCTTGGTAGGGAGGGGGCTGCACCTCAGTGCAACACAAGAATCCACTTTGGTCTTCCTTTTGAGGGAATATAAGCAGGTAATAATATTTTAGAGGATAAGAAGGTCTTTCTTTTATAGTACCTTAATCAGATTACTTAAAGGTATTGTAGAATATGTTTACTAAATAAGACTATTAAACGTCTAATTTTCTTTACAAGCCTGGCAGCAGGTGGCGGGCACTTGACAACCAAACACTGTGCAACGGGAGAAACAACCAACACCAACCTCACCACAATCTGGGGAAATCGTTGGAAGCTAGGACAAGTTCCATCTCTGACAATAAGGGTGAACCATGTAAGGACCTTAAAGTTTCTTGCCAGCAGTAGTTTACTAAATGCCGTCTTCCTACAGTATGTGACTAATGAAAACAACATCAATTTCCTTAAAGGACCGGCCGGTGGCTTTTTTTATAGCCCCCTCAATTACAGATTTTTATCTTCAACAGTGTAAATACTTGACATTATTGTTAACAATATTTAAATCATATGAGTTTTTAGATTGATTTCCCTACTTTCCAGCAAGACAGTTGTATCAGTTCATGCTAGTGAAGTGTATATTATTCTTATGGCAGACTATTAGAAAAAACATAACCATATATTATAGTTTTATTGTCCTGCAGTTGCAAGCTGTAACCATTTACAAAACCCTCCTTGGTGGTGCATTCATGGACTCGTTGGCACTAAAGCATTAAAGCTTAAAAGCATTTTATTGACAAACTATGTTGTCAGGCTGGTCCTGTTTGAACTGATTTCCATTTCACTGCTAAAGATGGACTAACCAACTATCACTTCCTTCATCAAAAGGTGGTCATTGCTCCTAGTTGAGTTGTTTCTTTGTTTCTCTACTTCTAGTAGAAGGTATGCTGGCAGTTGAAGTCACAGAAACATATCCTGTGATGGATGTGCCTCTTTCATCCCAGAGCACCAAGTCCCCTGCAGATCCCACCATGGTTTTCTTCAGTATAGACTATGGTAGGTTTCGAGCCTCAAGTAAAAAATGTATTCTCTGTGTGTCAGCTTTTGTATATGTATATGTCAGCTTTGTATAGTGTAAATGTTTAATCCCAAAATACTGAAGTAGTAGACACACCAGTTATGTCTGTTATGGAGTAAAGATGAAGTTACCTTTCCACCACTAGGTGGAGTTGTATGATTGTGAAACTGAGAGCAAAGTTTATGGTGGGCGTGTAGCAATGTTTGCAGAGGAGTTTCAATGGGCTTTTGTTTGAAGGTTCAGAGTCTTGAAGGAAATTTAACAAATGCTTGAACAAAAACCCTAACTTAGAGAAAGGTCAATATGAGTCAAATGTGGGTTGTGTCAAATGAATGATGTGCTGCTTGGTCCGTGTGCATGTGTAAAGGAATGGGCTGGAAAATAACCATGCTGGTACTAAGCTCTTTGGCTCTGGTCCTGGGCACTGTGATTCTCATCCTCAATGTTTACTCCAACAGGTGAGTGCACAACACACACAGAAAAGTACATATTTTGTATGTATATATATATATATTACTTTTGAAAAGATTAGTTGACCAACATTACATAGATGTATTATCAATTGACTTATCAATTAATCATGTATATGGTAAATTAGACCAAGTTTTACTGGTACCAGCTATGGATTTGCTAGTTTTATTTTGTTTTGTCTTTGAAAATTAGATACATTTGAGTTTCTTGAGTCTTAATCTGAAGAAGTGAGCAATTTTAAGACATCACTTTGGTCTCTCTGTTTGATTGGTATTTCCCATTTGAGAGTATAACTAATAATAAGAAAAAATACAGTAGGCTCTCAAGTACATACTGAAAAGACAAAACAAGTTTACATAATGGAAAGCTGACACCCGGCTCAGATTTCTATTGAATGTGGAAGACCCAAAAAAAATCTGCTTTGATTTTTAAAAGAACATGGAGAATTTTTTTTTGGGGGGCAAAACATTTGAAAGAGCTTTGGCACAAAGCAAACTGTTGTACCTCCACCCAATTAATGTCCTTTTCTGTCTTGCTGTGCCAGGAGGAAGAAGGTGGTGTGTGTTTTGAAGTCGTACACTCCGAGGCCTGAGGTGAGTGTTCCTGGGTCCCCGGTGCCCAGTGAAAGAGCCCCGCTGACAGAGCATGCCATGCGCCTCCCGCACTCCTCCCCCTCTTTACAACGAGGGGAAATCCTGATTGAGTGGAAGGACGGAACTGTTACTCCACTTTACGAGGCCTGAAGGTCGTTCTGTTAAGGCATTTCTGGACATGCCATGGTTGTTTGTCCCAGGTTAAAGTATGTGTGTGTCTTCTGAATGTATCTGAAGGGGAGAAAAACAAAAAGCAAAAAAAGATTCTGTTTCATGTTGTCTGTTCTCAGGCGTCAAATTATACTAAGAAAACTGTGTGGTGTAGGCTATTTCATAAACTGGAGAGCTCATGGATCATAATCGGATTGATTCTGTATGACTGAGCTACCACAGGAAGATTAAATATGTTGTGAAGCTTCCGGAGTATAAAAAGTGTATAAGTGTGAGCTGTACTATAAGCTTTTAAAGTCCTGACTTCTGGTCAGATTTGAGGGATTTCTTGTTGGATGAAAGGACTGTTAAATTAATGTTAAAGCACTCAGCCATTGTTTGTGGGCTTACTTTAAGCACGAGTATATGGCTCAACGAAGTAACCAATATCTTTGGGCTTTAGTTGGATAAAAACTTAGGAAACTAATCTTTTTGCCGATGTCTATGTGAAAATCTGACCATCTAGCCCCAGTTTAATGTTGGACACTGTAGAGCTCCGGGATTAGCTCAGATTTCCTTTTACGTATTTCCTTGCTTTTGCTTGACCTTACATGCCTGACATCATAGTATAACACACCTTGGCTCCTGAGTCTCACACCCTTAATACAATTGTGTTGCAACTTAGTGAGGGTGTGTTGCAAGAAACACTGTTTGATGAAAGTTGTTTTCAGAAAATAATTGAGTTTTATCTAGAATGCACTCTATGTGTCGTATCTGTATAGAATCGTTAAGATGTTTGGGAAGAAAATATTAACCTAGTGTACATAGGAAATGTCAATAGTCTGACACAGAGTAATTCACTACTTTAAAGCACTTTGTTTACTGACATTACATAAACACTTATTAATTAGAATTGTTAAAAGAGGTCATGCTTATTGATTTTAGCTTGGCAGTTCATTCTCAACCTTGGAAACAGCAGTTGACGAAACAACCTCCACTCAAGATCCACTTGGGCTTTGCACCTCACTACACATTCTTCATCAGCAGATGAAGTTTGCTCAGTTGATATGGTCCTGTAGATGTTAAAACATTCCATTATTATGAGCGCTTTTGGGATCTCTCATGCATAAACGTTCACTGTGAAGATGGTCTAGTTGAAAGCTGCAGAACCAGCTTTTGACTGGAGATTTTTTTGTCAACTATCATTGACCTTTTGCATTTGTATGTGGCAACCTGTTAGACCACTAATTTGTGTTAAATGTGTTAGTTTTTTTAAACAAAAAAGTATTTTATACTGTGAAATAGCTAATAAAATGGTATTTATAAAGAGTCCATGCAATTGCCTTGTACTTTTTATTACCACATAGTGAAGTGATGTATTATTTAAAGCTTATCTTTTTCAGTGTTTAGTGTACACTCTCATCAGCCAACACTCTCATAATTTAATATTATCCTGTGTGAGGGGGAAAAGGGACTGGTTAGTGACAAAAGCAGCATTTATAGTAATTACTTCAGACAGTCTGTAGAGATTCAGTAATCACAGAAATGTTAAGTCGATGATGATGGTGCTTCTAGAGAACATGGCTTTCCCTGTGGCTCGGAAACTTCCCAGCAGGAGGAGTCTGTTTACAACGGAGAACCAAAGGCTGTTTTACTGTTTTTTGGGAGAGGCCTGGGTGTTGTTGGGTAAATTTAATCTCTCCTTCATTTTAACAATAATGAGCAGATATGTGTTTGGACAAAACACCGTCAGAGGAAAGAATGTCCATGTAAACCTGCTTATATGTGCTTTTAATGGACTTTTCTGTACACCAAACCTAGAGCTGACACTCTGGCTCCACTGCTGGCAGTGTTTATTCTAATGAGAGGGCACAAAGTTTAATGAACAACACACAGCAACCTAAAAATTACATGGTACTCCACACCCTTCTAAACCACATCCACATGCCTGATGAGAAAAAGCAGGTTATTATCTTTTTCTTTTTTGTGCAAACAATAAGTTAGCTTCCACAATAATTGGCATTACCCCGTGTGTAAACTACATCATAAGGACATTAGGTTTACTTTTTACTTATGTTTTGTTGCAGAGCTGCCATACAGATAACAATGCAGTTCATATTTGGTGACCATCAGTTTTCTTTAATGTTTTGGGTCTGCACTCAAACACTTTGGATGTTAAGGTAAAGCGCTGATTTCAGCTTTACTATAATTTTAGTGTTCAGTGTTTACATACATAGTGGGTGAATAGTGTTGGGATCGTAAGCGGCCAAACCTGTGGTTATCCAATCTGGTGATCATCCTAAAGCATCCTTACAGCTTAAAGTCAGCACTTTGACCTCATTGTCAATTTTAAATTGCAAATCCAGTGCGCTGCAGCCTGAAACAATAGTAGCTGTATCACGGTCCAAATACTGGCTTGCACTGTATGTGCACAGACGTGCCTGCTTGCAGGTGAGTCAGCAGAAAGTGGTAATGACACATGTATGAAAAAGAGGTGTGTGTTAGAAGACTGACTTAGTAATCTAAATTCCCGGCAGCTCATAAATCCATGTCACAGTCTCCCTACAATGGTTCCTTCAGATAAGTTAATTCGCAAAACCACTATGGGAAATGCTTTAATGGTCTTTCTGCTTGTTTCTGTTTATTTTCAAGTATCATTGATGAAGTGATCTATGCTCTTAACTTATGCAAGAGTACTCTATTGTCTGTGTTTTTTTTTGTTATGGAACCTGAGAGAAGTGCACAATCTCCATTTTTTTCGGAAGACAATAGAGTCTGGACACTGTCAAAGTGAGCACAGGGTTATCCTGCTCATCCCTAACCATCACAGTCATTCCACCAGAGACCATTACTGGATGAAGCTGAATTCATGAGGCTGACTTGACCTTCATATGATCAGCCAGCAAAATATAGTAAAAATTCCTTTGCATTGTGAAGTGGTGTGGACAGCATTTTAAGCTGACTTGGATGAAAGGGAAAATAAAGGAGGAAGGAACATAGGCAACAATAAACAGATGTGTTATAAGGACCCTAGAGTTCTGAATATCCTCTATTTCCTCCTCAGCAGTACACAATGAATACTCTTGAATTTCATTTCAAATTCCAGAAAGAAACATGCTAGCATCTTGTGAGCATGTGTTTCGGTCGCCGATGTGTTTTGCTTGGTATTTTAGACGGACTGGTATAACTGCAAAAGCAAAATATAGCAAGTTTTTTTCTGTGGAAAGGAAGGCTCAATGAACAGTTGCATGGTGAGATGAAGACGCCTACCTCCTTTTCACAAAATAAGACAATTGATAGGTATTGAATATTAAATTCTCTTATTACTGTGCTTATATGTGTGTATGTCACTGTGTTGACTTTCAGAGATCTAATTTGTTGCATGCTCCATAGGATTTCCATATTCAGATTCTTCTACTGTCCATATCAGCTTGTTTTGTTGTGTGTGTATGTGGACCATTCAGTTGGAATAATGCAATGGAATACATTGTAGTAGTATTTCACTATGAAGTGTCTTTGTGTGTGTGTCTACAGTGTTATTGATATTATTGTATGGAGGTTTTATTCACTTCCCCACAGGTTGTGGTTTACTCCTGTAAAACTGGCTCTTGGATCCACTCTTCAATTTTCAAAGAGTGATTGTAAATGGTAAGGAATCTCCAAATTGTTACACTGTTATTTTGATTCACTGCAGCTTCAGTAAAAATGGCTGTTATCACACACACACACACACACACACACACACACACACACACACACACACACACACACACACACACACACACACACACACACACACACACACACACACACACACACACACACACACACACACACACACACACACATGGACTGCACATGGTACATGCTCTTCCCTCAGGTGTTTCATACTATGTATAACAAAACAGGCCATTAGTGTTGCCAGCCTTAGCCAGACACTCCATACAACTGTGTGAGATACATTTTATTGCTCTGTAAAATATACAAGAAAGTTGTAAGAGCTTACAAGACTAAAACACCTCTTATAACGAATTACAGAATTTTCCTTTCTTTCTTTTCTCTCCTTGTATATCAGACATAGTAATAAAAGGGAGAAGACTGCTGATGTATCCCCACACATTTATCAGCTTGCTTTTCATGTGAAAGTGGGTTATGCAATGCTGAAAAGTAGCCAGTTGCAAATGCTTTGATGAGACTCTGTCATAAGCAAACTGGCTCATGCCAGGGGATATGGAGAGTTTACAGGTATACTCAGTGCCAGATCCTATGAAAAAGAATATACTTGGTATGTGAGATGCTTTATTGAGGTTTAGCATGAAAGCATTCTGTGGGTTTTTTTTTTACACAAAGCCGTCATGGGATCCAGGTATGCTTCTTGCTGCAAGATTTAATGCAAGAAACTGTGCTTCACATCTGTGATTAATATTAACGCTAACATCTTTGTTGGTCTTGTAGAGCTGGGGACCTACTGACACAAGCAGCTTTATCTCCAGTATTTTGTTTGTGGGTAGTAACAGCTGTAATCATTGGCAATTTTTTGGCATCATTGAATATTATACTTACAGATGTTTATTCATTAGTAAGCTTGATGCGGTAGATAATAATCGATATATGCACATACCAATTATCAATACTTAGAAGAATCTCATTTTATGACGTCAAATACAGTTCTATAAATTTGGCATATAATAGCTGCTAAATCTAGAGCCAAGTTAATCCCATGGACATCAAAATAATGATTTTAAAAAGGGCAAACAATTTGCTTGAACAAAATCATACTGAGCCATAATACATCACATGTGATATGGTAAAATCCCATCAGAGCCTTGGCCAGCATACTGTACCTTGCAAGGCAGCTCAATATAGAAAACACATGTGCACAGCCACATGTTTGGTAAGTGCTGCTTGAATCAGCTCTTTAGAAAGGACCATACTGGCGGTTTTGGATGTTTTAGTCAGTCAACTGCAGATTGTGTATAACTCACATTACTGCTGACAAGCTTCCAAAGAATATCTAATTATTTTTGGAAAAGTTTTCTTAATTCCAAGGAACGATCAGGACCTGCTAAGATCTGTTGGAAGTAATTGTTGATTCATACGCCACACCCCTTCGGGAGCCCTTTGGGGCAAACAACAATCCACCAGTATCCCAAATCAACCCAAGAAAAACACTTTGAATAACATGAAAACATACAACCAAGACAATACAAAATCCTCGGCTGAGAGGCAGCAAGACCAGCAGTCCTCACACCGGAGGCCTCTCTCTTCTGGTGCTGGAACAAGAGCTTTTAAGCACTTCCTTCCCAGACCAGGTGCACCTCGTTGATCAGTGCAGCACACCTGGGCCGAGCTGCTACAGAGGGAAAAGGGTCAACACACACAGACACATACAGCTTTAACAGCTTGCCAGAATCCAAACTCTGCAAGACCAAGATTTTCTTTTTGTGTGTAACTCCTGAAATTCACATTTACATGTAGTTTCCATATAATGTTGATAAAATAATAAATGTAATGTAGGCAGGAGTATCCATCAAAATTAACCCTCGCATAGAGGAACAGGGCTCTTTTTTATATATATATGAGCTAAAGGTCGATGGCCCAGTTCTGGTCTGTGGATACTGAGGTATACAATACAATACAATACAATACAACTTTATTTATCCCACTAGGGGCAATTTGTTTGAGCAGCTTGCATACAGACACAGTAACATACAAACAACAAATACACATACACAACTACGGAGCATTTAGTAGTCGAATTGCAGAGGGGATGAACGACTTGGAATGGCGGTTTGTTCTGCAAGCAGGTAAAGCGTAGCGACGCCCTGATGGCAATAGAGAGAATTCACTTTTAAGAGCATGACCAGAAGAAGCCAAAATACCTGCTGCTTTCTTAATGATTTGCCGATTGCAAAAAGAATTCAAATCCCTTTGTTTAACTCCGGTGATCTTAGAACAGATGTTGACAATACTGTTCAGGCTGTTTCTGTCTTTTACTGTGAGGCTGTGAAACCAGCAGATAAAAGAAAAGCTCAGGAGACTCTCAATAAAAGATTGATAAAAACGACAGAGGATGACAGGACTTACAGAAAAGGAATTTAGTTTGCGGAGAAGGTGAATTCTCTGTTGCCCTCGCTTCACAATAGCCTCAGTGTTTACATCAAACTTAAGGTGATCATCGAAAATAGTTCCCAGATATTTATAAGATGTTACTATTTCCACACTTTCCTTATGTATGATACACTCTTTGGCTGTATTCCTGTTCCGTCTAAAATCAATGATCAGTTCCTTGGTTTTAGAAACATTTAAGTCCAAGAAGTTATCATCACACCAAGAAATAAAATCAGTGAGAGCATTCCCGTGGTCTGATTCTGAGCCTTGGAGAAGGGACAGTAACGCGGTATCGTCAGAAAATTTGACCAAATAGTATGCTTTGGAAATAAAGGAAGGCCTTAAAATAGCAGTGCAAAATACTGCTTTGCACTGCTTAATTGTATAATGATGGAGCAGCTCTCCTTTTGGGCACATGGAATCAGTATTAGAGCACAGCTGAGTGAGTGGAGCAATGACGTGTGTAGTCTTGTTTTTTGCTTAGCTCTTAACTGTGAACGCTGCTGGTACATTTTCTTAACTGTCGGCTCTTTTAAATGCACATCACCTCTGGATAACACTGTAGTGGCCCAAGTTATTTTAAAAAGAGTATTGCATTTGAAGACTAAATGGAATAAAAATAACGATTTAACTCTGCTGAGCAGAGAAGTGGACCACATGTTGCTCACCCTACCCCATCTGACCCAATGTTGGCCCACCACAAGCATTGCAAACTGAACACTTTTGTTAACACTGCTTGATAACTCTCTAGTATGTCCAGTTGAACTGTGCCCTGGTGTAATCTGATTACAACCCACCCCCTCCCAAAGCGAGAAGTATTAGGGACAAACGATACTAAACCATAACAATAATGTAACTAGATCCACATTCATGCAACAATCAAAAAGATAACTTTATTGTATCAGTACAAAAGCATATCCCCTCAACCTACATACTTTCTACCAAGGTGCTTACAGTCCAGTTTAGAACCCAACCATGGAGTCATACACAAAGTACACAACAATAGGCAGAAACTACATAACAGTTCAAAGACAAATAGTTAAAAGTGTGCTGTACATAATAGATCATTGTCAATTGTTAAAAAAACCCATCTGATATTCTTTAAAGCATCAAATTAGAAGGCTACAATGATTACTCTATAAACATTAAGTTCATACAAAGGCCAAATGGTCAAGTTTGCTAGCTGATGACATCACACTACTTGTCAGCTGGTTTAAGACTTGCTGGTTAGGACTTTAACAGGGCAAAGTCAGTGTATGTAGAAATACAGCAGCTGTATAATGGCTGCTATTAGATAGCAGTGATAAAGTGAAAAATGTTGTGTGTCAGCTCTAAACAACAGAGTTGACGTAGTCTACATGGATAGCATCATTTCACTCACTATACTTAAAATGTACAATATATTTCAATATGTGAACTTTTAGGTTTATTCCCCAATTTCCTGCCATTATTCCCGAATTCAAATGTTAACAGTGAAATTCTAGACTGACAACATGCAAAGAAATTGGTTGTGCAGAACATAGGTCTGTCTAAATACTTGTACTATGTAAAAACCTATATAAAACTACATCGGTATGAAGCTACAATACTGTTCAAACTAGAGTGCTATAGACTCTAAGATCCAAATGTTCATCTCCTAAAAGAATTAATGTAATTCTGTGTTTCTGAAGTCGTGTTTCTCCCATCTATACTTTTACACAATTATTCTCTACAATATAATACAATCACATGATAATGTTAAGGGAGTGGCCTGTTTTTACAAACACACAGCTCACTTGGGAGATAACCCAACAGCAGTTAAAATGGTTGTGGCTGGAAGGAAATATGCTGGAATGTGTCAGCAGTATTTACAGAATGTGCATGTGTTGGAGAGTGTAGCTCTCTAACACACTCAGTGTATGTCTTTGGTTTTGTCGTTGGTTTTGTCATTGGCGGAGACATTGGTGAGTTGGACATTCTCCTCCTCCGCCTGGCTTTTCTGGTCACGCGCTTCTCCCTCCACATGGAAGCCAACCATCAGCTGGTAGATTATCACACCGATAATGGTGCCAAGGAATGGGGCAAAAACAGGCACCAGGAACCAGCCGTTTCTAACCCTGAGGAGCAACACAAAAAATTAAATTATAAACAAGTTTTAAGGATTGTGAGCACTGTGAGTGTTCACATAGAGATAAGGAATGGATGCAGAAAATGCTTAAAAAATCTCTGCACTTACGTGAAAACCTCGCTGCCCCACCCAGCAATAGCGGTGAAAAGACGTGGTCCGAGGTCTCTGGCAGGATTGACAGCATAGCCAGAGTTAAAGCCCATAGACAATCCAATGACCAGAACCACAAATCCCACAGTGAAGGCCTCCAGTCCTTGGGGGATGGGGTTGTTGTATGGATCAACAATAGCCAGAATACACACAATCAGCGCTGCTGTGCCGATGATCTGTGTGGGAGATGGGTACATGTAAGAGATAATTGTGAGTTGGACATCTGAGTTGTATCACCTTTATTTTTAAAGATTCAATTTAGGGAATGACATCTGACACATTTCAATGGGGTACCTGGTCAAAGAATCCATTCACGATAGTGAGATGTTTTCCAGGGTAGGTAGCAAAAATGCCAGCTGTGGCATTAGGCCCAGTCACATTGAAGGCTCCAGGGCGGTCCCACAGGGCATCTAAAGATAAAAATAGACAAAATATAGCATGAAATATTTTGTTCAAGATAGGTTGATGACAGTGTGAAGCCTAAAACCCAAATCTGTTCATACATGGTTTTAACAACATCATTTCTTGACATGTGGCTCCACATCTGGAGTCATCCCTTACCGTAGTACATGCCGAAAATGATAGCAGCACCAAAGAACCCGCCGATTGTCTGAAAGAGGAAGTACATGGGGAACTTTCTCCAGCGCTCTCTTCCGAGCAGGCACAGGGCAAAGGTCACTGCAGGGTTCAGATGGCCACCTGCAAATGTACATAGTGACAGTATGTCAGTACGTATTATAGACCATGAGCAAAGTGCAACAACATTAGCCGAATATGGACTCATTCAGACTTCAGATGTATCAATACAAGGTACAAAGCTGGTTTAAATGTGCTTTTGCAAATTAAATTTGTCTGAGAAATGTAATGCTAAGAAAGTAGAAGAAACTTTGTGTACCTGATACCTGGCCACAGACCAGGATGCCTAACATGGCAGCGAAGCCGAAGGCAAAGTTGACAGTGAGGAACATGCCATGGGAACCACCACTCAACACCAGCTGGGCCACAGCACCACAACCAAACATCTATAGGGAGAGAATAAGAGCAGGTTTACGCAGGGTCCCAATACGTTTTTTGCACATAACAGCTCATGACTGATTACTGTTGTAGAAGAAGTAATCTGATGTTCTGATGTGTGATATTTGTGTGATTTTAAAGAAAGAAAAAGACAAAAAATGTATATTCTTCAGGGTTTTGAATGCTCCAATACATAGTTTTGCAAACCCAACACAAAACCACATTCAGTATCGCAGTGCTGTATAAAGAAAAACATGAATACTGTACATTTGGTGCTTTGTCAGTCAAGGTCAAGCCAAGGGGTGAAATGAGGCAATGTGATCATTATCAGTGAAACCAGCTCAACAAAGGCCCATTAAATGAGCTCTTTTCAGAATTAAATGAGCTCTATTGTGTGTGTAATGGTGCACAGGAGCACAGTATATTCCATGTACAGTAAGGTCTGTGTTGACCTTGATGGCACTGCTTCTGCCAGCTGATTAGTCTAGGAACGGGGGAAAAAAACCTGTTTCCGCATTGGATGTGGAAGTAAAGGAAAATATATGTTCACGGGCACATGACTGATTCTGTCAAAAGAAGAAGGATTTACAGGACATGTTGTCTTTAGATGTAGGAGCGTACTGCCAAGCAGGTGCCATACTGTTTATTCTGCACTCTGTGTGATTATGTGTGTGTGTGTGTGTGTGTGTGTGTGTGTGTGTGTGTGTGTGTGTGTGTGTGTGTGTGTGTGTGTGTGTGTGTGTGTGTGTGTGTGTGTGTGTGTGTGTGTGTGTGTGTGTGTTCATTTCCTATTTGAATGTGTTGGTTTTAGGAATATGTGTGGTCCAATGCCTAGACTGCTGCTCTTTAAAGCCCCCTGATGAGGATGCTTTTCAGTCAGACCGCAGGACTCAGATGTTGAGGTTAGCTTGAGGGGAACCACACTCAGAGGGACTGGCGCCTGAGGGCAGTTCATCATCACTGGGCTCAGTCTAAACTCTTTTCCAGCCCTGATGAAACCAGCCGTTACTGGAAAAATTCTACATAAAGAAGCCCAGCTACTTAAGTGGAAGGAATCCGCCCCCCCCCTTCCCTCTCACACTCGATTAGAGACATCATGTCCTGTATGAATCTAGAAAAAAAACTCCATTATACTACCCCGGGAACAGACAGTACATTTTGTAAAGTGTGATGCCCTTTTTATTTTATTTTTCTGATTTTATTTATTCATTTTCTTTTCCTTTCCTATCCTATTTATTAATATTCTGTTTACATTATTTCCCTCCATACTATTGATGTTACTATTAAGGTGTAGATATTTTCTCTGTAATGCTGTCTATCATTTTAACTTTATTTACTTAGAATATATGTGGTTGTATGTGTGTTTGTTTGGATGCGTTGGGATACGGGTGAGTTCTGAAAAAACAACAATCTGTCTCCTTGATGGTATGCCAAGAAGGGCTTGTGTGTTGTGACAATAAAATAATCAAAAGCTCAGAACTTATCACTTCACAGAGTTTTTCTTAATGTCAGAGTTATTAGATTACAAATGATGGTCCATTATCTTGCAAGTGCCAACTTCCTCCACTAGAAAGGTCTCATTTAAATCCCACACTGAATCCGGCAGCAATAACTCTGAAGTGCTCATATTCACCAGTGACTGTGTGTTCATTCCAGCAACTTGTTATGTTTCTGTCATAAAGTTGTAGTTAGTAAACTGCCCCACAACACTTCCTCAACCAACATTCACTTGGTTGATTCAGCTGGTCACGCATACATGCAGCTACTCCAAGCTTTTAGCACAGTCGGGTAGCTTATTAAAAAAAAACCCACAGCAGTCAGCCTACTGAAACACACATTTGGCAATTGTTTAGGAGCTGGGGGCATAAAAATATGCTGGTCTGGAACCAGTCTCTAAATCACTACCTGTGTGATGTTTTCAATCCAGGATGAAGAGCCTCAGAAGCCCTACGGCTACTCAAAGCAGGGAACAGGGGTTTAAAGTGGAAAGTGAAGTGCACGTTGTGAGAGTGCAATGAGGGGTTAACAGAACAGTTACGGGAGGATAACCAAAGACATTCGCTGCCTGTATGTGACCTTCAAGGACTGACTGACCTGTATCAGATACTATACATTCCACTTTGAGTGTGAACAGCGGACATCCAAACACACTATATTACAATCAGCCTGTGGCAAGAAAGTCATTTTCTTCAGCATGAAATATCTTGTTTATAGAACCCATCAAGTTGCTTGGAGCTATAGTGACACATACCAGGCATGCCAAAATCAATACGCAGAGTCACACACACCCTCACTTTCATCCTCACCTCACCTCACCTATCCCTCCAGGCCATCATACACTTTACTAAAAATAAGTTTGCTTTGTTTAATTTGCCACTAGTAGGAAAATGTAATGACAGGCTGATATTTGGAGGGAGAAGGTGGTCAGCAAAGACAATGGCAGAGCGACAGAGATACTTCTATAATCTCTAATAGAGGAAGGAAAATTACAACAATGTCTGTGATGTGATGCCTATTGTCCTGCCATTGACTCTCCCAGTGCTGCCATTGACATGTGTCACCAATTAAGCAGGCGCCCCACCTTTCTGTTCTATCAGTCGTCATAACACTGAATCTTCTGACTAACTACAATTATGAAATATGTAAGTACAAGTTAATAGTTTACCATTGGATATCTGTATTTATATTGTATTTGTATTTATATGAATATATTTGTTGCTAATTAAAGTTCTGACTAAGCTCTGTTGGAGGGAAATAGGCATGATCTTTATTCTTTTTTTTTTTTACATTGACATGGATTATGCATCAGAATAAAATGTTCTCTTCAATTAAAAGTAATAAGCTTCCAAGCCGTCATAACTGGCTTTGTTAATCACTGAAAAGGAGTCACTAAACTCAGCAGGGGAATGTTCAAACATTACAGGAGGCGTTAGGTAGCCCACTAAGCTGGTTGTTGTACTAGTATTCAAAGAATTAAACTAATCCAGATAAAATAAAATGCTTCTTACGGTACAGTAGCCATAGTTTGTACATCAGTGTACAAAGCCCAGCATCAGGATCTGTTTTACTCAATAAAAAAGTAGAAGGGTCTGTTTCTCTTGCGATGCAGCAATGTTCTTATGTTCATTTTAAGATGAAACGGCATTTATGACAGGGGAAAAGACGGATGATGAGCTACTATTTCAGATTTCCCCTTTGTGTGTTTGAAAGTCTGTGGTAAAAGATGATTAAGGTAAGTAATGCTTAAAAGAGCAGTATGTAGTTCCTACTGAGTTATTTGTTCTCGTGCACACAAACACCTAACACACTGTAGAGTGATGATAGGATGTCATGAGGTCTTGGGTCCGGGATCCTTGATCCCAGCTTCCAAGCAAATATTGGCATGTTATCTTAAATATGGTTTTGTTCACAGAGCATGCAGTCCTGACTTGAACGACCTGTTTCTTACCTGTTTGTTGTGAACCCAGTTCTTCAAGTAACCCATTTACACTCTTTGTCTAATATAGAGTGTCCTTTTGCTGGCTTTGAAGTCCATGAATGGTCTATAAATGACATGCAGTCAAATGCTGTCACATAGAGTGTAATTGATCCTATTGCAACATGAAAAGAAAATTGAACCGTGAAGGTACCTAGAGAAATGTAAACACTCTTGGAGGGGACAGAGTCCATCTATTATCAACATACAATACATTTAAAAGTATGACCATTATTTACTCTTCATTCAAAGCTTGTCAACTTAAAAAAAACAAAAACATAAATCTATTTTAGCATAAGATGAAGTTCCATGCATACACATATTTGAACACTCATACACTTACCACAAGGATGAGAGTGCCAAGACACTCTGCCAGGGCCTGGCGAAGCAGCAGGTTACGGACCTGGAAGAACCGGGACAGTTTTTCCAAATACACCTTGTGTCTGCCCATGTTTTCTTGATAGAGGCTGATAAGACTGGAAGAAGACCGGCACTGTAGGTAGTGTAGTGGCTGTGAAGCTGGGAGGAACGGGCTCCTCTTATAGAGCCATGATGGTTTCGGAATGGGCTGGTGCCAAGCCTGAGTACGGCCCAACCCTCTGAACCACGCCTCCCTGCTTCTCACGGAGTGATTCAGTCTCTGGTTTTCTCACTGGTCAACTTTTTCACTCTCTCTCTCTCTCTTAAACATAAGAACACGCATGCACACACACGCACGCACACTCACACTTTACATTGTTATACCGGTTAGCTCTTTCATAACCTCATTCGTACCTGCAACCCGATTCTTGTGCCTCCTCGACACCTGTCTAACCATTAGCATAGCTTTCCAGAATATAATCCAGTGATCACATTTGTTCATTATAAAGTTCAGCCAGAATTCGAAGTTCTGGACATAAAATACAAATGGCCTTGAGATCTGGTCGCTACAGGTACAGAGAAACAATGAAAAGCTTCGCTAAGATGTTTCTTTTTATTTCTCCGTCTGAATTAAATTTGGAAAAGGCAACTATATAATAAGTGTGATAAAGTTTCTTTGCATTTAGAGAATTGTATGCATCTTGTAATGCAATTACTGTAAGAACAAATTTACCCTTACTATTATTTTGCACAATTATTTGGTAAAACTAGAGTTGCCTGCCCTTATATAAATCCTTTCTTTGTCAGTACATGTCTCTAATTATGCAAATGAATCACGTGTGGAAAAGGAGGAGAAATCTTGTGAACACTTAGTGTAGCCTCTATCACACCTTAATCCACCAAAATGAAAATTTCTTAGATGAACATATTTGTTAAATCTAACTCTAAACCCAATAGTGAATCTTCAGATACCCCCTTTGAAAGATGCAAAACATCCCTAATTTGGAGGCTCCACATCCTAGTGAAGACACTTTGTACCTTTGAAGAGAAGAAATAAACTGGTTCATTCCTGCCAGCTCTCACACACTCACCTCGTTTTCTGTGACCTGCTCTTTTGTCCCGTGTCTGAAACTTCATCACCACATATCACAGCTTCTTTGTCTGGCTTCAATAGATGTATGAGAACTTTTCCAGTTTTAAAAGCCCACAGACATGCCTCTATCGGTAGGAATCAGTGTACCATTTCTTTACTCTGTTTGGAGTTCCTTTGTTCTGCTCGGGCCTATATTATTATGACAGTGGTGTACACTATCAACTTGGATCAAATTAACTAGACTTTTGTGCACATATCTTAGAGAATACTTGCTGCAGAGAGTTCAACAGGCTTTACACATTTATTTTACATTTTTTACACAAAATTGTCCATTTAAAGTAGGGATGTACCGATCAGTCAGTTAAGCCTAATAAGCAGCTCAGCTACAACGATAACCTGATACACAAACCTGTTAAATCCATCAAAACAGGCACTGGCCTTTTGACCAGAGAGTTGGCGGCCACAATTTTGCGTGTATGTCGTTGACATATGCAGCCACTTTGGACTCCTCAACATCTATTGGTTTAGACGTGAGTTTGTCAGCTGTATGCATACCTGGCATAATCTACCAACAGTATCGAGCGTGTGGTCGAAGGATCGAAAGATAGAGTTACAGTGAGTATGAAGTCAGCATTAATGTTATAGCTGTAAACGTAGCAGTGCAGTGTGTACAGTTTATTTGTCTGTGAAGAAATTATTAAAATTCTAAAGGCTGGAGGAGCACCAAGCTGAGTTCCAGTGTTTACTTGATAGCCAACTGATAATTTAAGTGAAAGAAGTGAGCACAAGCCCCGGAATAAGCAACAACTGGTGGACCAGCGTTGTTCTCCTTTAGGTGACAAGCCTAATAGTTAGTTAAATAGTAAAATGTCAGCAACAAAGTTATTGTTAGAACTGTAATGGTATTATTGTAAATGCAAATGTATGCACTTGTACCTGTTAAAACAAATGGCGGAGTAAGAAAACATTATGTGAAAATCTGTGAAAATATTGAGTGTGTCTAAATGACAAAATGGTTAAAACAACACTTCTGAAAATAAAAGCTACAGTACGTGACATGTTTCACCCATAGACTGTTTATAAGCGTACACTGAACTAACCCAGGGCAATCTGAGTCACGTCAATTGGAGCGCTTGCGTCAAGCCTACATGAGTCATGAATGTTGCACAACTGTTTCTATGTGACTTCCTTGAAGAAGGGAGGGACAGAAGGAGATGACAGGGACATATTAATATGAGATTGACATCTGCATCAGACAGAGATATAAACTGAAATTTTGGTAAAAATGATCCATGTGATAAAAGTCGACGCAAGTAATGTGAATGTTAAATGTTTAACAGCAGAATTGGATGAAACTTAATTATACTTTTGAGTTTCTTAGTATGGCAGGGGGGGGGATCACTGATATATTGGATTTGATATACGTGTTTCTTAACATCTTTACCTGACCAGGGCTGCCTGCCATCTTCTTCACAGAGATTAAAGAGTGTGCTTGCACATATATGTACTTTGCTTTTGTCTTTCAGATTCAGTCTTCAGGCTTCCTGTAGGAATCCCATCTATAAGTCAAGAGGAGCTGCATTTTTGGGCCACATGTTTTTAAACTACTTTTCCTGGAATGGTTTGGCTCGGAGACATGAAAGTAAATTTGGAAAGGGAAAATAATAGTAGTACCCACAGACAAGAGAACGCCATAAAACCAACATTCTGTTCAAGTCCTAACAATTCAGCTTTTCTGTATGACATATAATGTAGTTCATAAACCAGATAATGGCACTGATTATTGATTTTTGCTTCTCATGTTGGTGATTGATTGCCATTTGAACCATGTGTCTACTAGATGTGTTTGTTCCCAGTAGGAGTATTGGTGTTGCAATTGTTTCCCATCAGGTGCAGGAAAACAGGACAGGTGAAGAAAGATTGATATCCGTCACACAGACAGCACAGTCTGTCACACTACCTCGAGGCAGACGGAGCTGATGTAGCAACTACACAATGAAATTCAAAGGGCTGATAAACTTCACTTCAGTCCTAGATGTAGCGTAGGAAACTCTCCTTTTTTGATCTCTTAAGACAAAATAGTGTTTTTTTTGTTTTTTTTATACGTTAGTCCTCTATAAAGACTTTTAGGGTAATAGTTTCCAAAAGAACAAAAAGGTCCATGGAATCAGTCTAAACTGTGTAAAAGAGAAAAGCAGACATGTCAGGTCATGATATCTGACTAATGCAGAAACTACTGCCACCAGATTTTAACAGGAATATATGATATCTGCTCACAGATCAAGTTCCTGGGAGAATCTGGTAATTGTTTGGTGAATCCCCCCAGAGTGGTTTATACAAGTACAGAGACAGGCAGAGTATTATCTAAGATATGTGACATGCACATTAGTGATCACCTCTTTGTCAAGATAAGACACTACGATTTTAACCCTGTTTTCAGAGTCTTGTGTGTGATTCATTAGCCTTTGGTACATTTCCACTTTCTTCACTAACCTTATAATTATGCTGGACTGAAATCAAAACAACATGCTTTCTCTGCCAACAGCTGCTGACATAAGACTTTTATATGCAGAGTTGTTCACGCCTTCATTTACGATTTGCAGACCTATGCTTTACAATCAAATGGATAATATTTTTTTTACATTTATTAATTCGATTTCTTTGAATTCTTTTTCAATAATGAAATTGCTTCTGTCTTTCAACACATTTTCTAACAAAATATGCATTACAAATATATACTTGAAACAGCGTTACTATCTTACATTTTGATTTGTCCAAACCTGCATCCAGGTTATTACAGATTATACCAAACAGCTCCATTTATATTACTTACTGTCCAAGGACCAATGAGTACAGGCAGTTGTATATACAAGTCCGTACAACTCTGTACTTGTACATTACAGGAAAAACTACTGTAGAATCAACTGCCTGCGGATTTTCCCTAAAGTTGTGAAAAGCTCAAATCCACTTGGTTTTAGTGAACAGTAATGACAAGTACCGACATGGACTGGGGATTGTTAACTCAAAGCCCCAATCTATCAAAAGAAAATACAAAAGCAATCCAGTTCCTGGTAAATGTGAGTGTGGTGAATGCTGCAGCTGCATGTTGGAGACAGTGGAGCAATACTGGCTGTGATTCATGAAGCATTTCTTCCCACCACTCACATTTTATGCTGAATTTCTTAAGAGACAGTCTTGCTTGGGGGAAAGTCAATTACTACTTCTATATATAATTGAGACATTATAATGATGAAATGTGCAACTAACAAGTCATAGAAACGAGAGATGCAGCATTTGTGCAACTGTGATATGTAGTAGACTTCTGACACAACTGTTTCCCTTACTGTGTGTCTAGTGTTGTTTTTCCTGTAT
Source organism: Anoplopoma fimbria (assembly GCF_027596085.1). Taxonomy (NCBI): domain Eukaryota; kingdom Metazoa; phylum Chordata; class Actinopteri; order Perciformes; family Anoplopomatidae; genus Anoplopoma; species Anoplopoma fimbria. Next base: position 1,775,455 of record NC_072461.1, read on the forward strand.
TCAAGGGTCTATGAGTGCAAACTATGATCTCCGGTCTAGTGTTTCCGTGATTAAAGATTATTATCTTGTTTCATTTCCCAACGACTTAAAGCCCCGGTCGGAGCTCTCCAAGAAATGAGAGGAAGCGAGACAATCCCTTTCCACTAAATCTTTTGAAGCAAACAGTCAACCAACATCTCAAGCTGCCATAACAAGACAACTGGGGTAACTCTGATGATCACCTGCCTCTACTGTGTTCAACTGACAGTCCTGTGTTTCTGTTTGAGTAATATGTCATACAAACAGTACACACTTTTCAGTGCATCAACAGCAATGATAACGGACAGTGACAGCCACCTCAGTGTCCTATATATATATCAGTTTAAAGTTTTTAGAGTATCCCCCCCTAACCGCCCGTTTCAAGATAAATGGATTTAAACAAATCTGAAACATATAGCTGCAACTAGTTGTTACCATTGTTAAGCTGAAATCTTCTAAGTGCGTGTCTTGTCCAACCAACAGCCCAGGTCTAAATATAGTCAGTCTGCTACCATTGAAAACACAAGAGAAGCTTAATTTAGTTTATTAAACTTTTAACCTATGAGATTTGTGGCTGATTCATTTCTAACTAATCAGTTCAGCTCTCCTGTTACAGTAAGACTGAACTCTGAATTTAAAGATGCTGATTTGTAAATGTACGTCAAGAGTCCCAGTCCCTAGTTTTGAAGTTCCCCAAATAATTACCGATAAAAGATCTACTAAATATTTCCTTTTCATCCACTGATAAATTTAATTATATATTCAAAAAAGAAATTCAGAGAGTACATATGAATTTATTAGACATGATGCGGCTTTGCCAAAACAAACATGTGGCTTATCTTTAACCACATTAATAACTGATAATATTGTTAACAAGAATTCATCTGAAAATTAATTCATTTTTCCATTGTTCTGTTTTTTCAATGAAATGCACATAGTCATATTTGGCGTGTCTAGAATGACCATTTTTCAGTCCTGGCTTCCACTGACTTGATTAAGCCCTCTCCCATGACCCGGAGGTCCTCCAGGATTGCTTCGATGTTAGGAATGGTATTTGCTTCCTCCCCAGTCACCTCCACCCTCCGAGCAGACATTTGTGACGTCTGCCATGAAGGAAAACGGAAAACATCAGGTCAGGGTGAAGGGTGTTGAAGCGTCAGTGAAATGAGAAGGATGACAATCCAAAAGGCTTCTGTCCTACATTAATGACTTTAGACAAAGGACATGACGAAGGCCTTACCTTAAAGGGCATTTGGATGAAGGCCTTTGGCTTCCATAAAACTGTAATCACTGTTCCGCCATAGGGATCACAGAAGAAGAGCGCTAGGTCTCCGAAAGCCTCCTGAAAATGAATTAGATTAGTTGATGCTCATGTTCAAAACTTTTCTGCACTTTATTTAGATGACCAGAATAAATTCATAACATTTGGGGAAACTTTGTAATATTATGAGAATAAAGTTGCAATTCAATGAGAATAAAGTCATAATAGTTCAAGAAAAATTCTACCTGCCCTATAAAACCGAAACGAACAGAAAACATTTCTGATGAGGAATAAATGTCACCATTGTGTGGCTTATTTTATACATAAAATATCAACTTCACCACCTCCGATAAAGTGCAGGCTAGATGTACGTCATCATAGGACATTCAAAGCAGCATTTAAATTATCATAATCGGTTATTGAAACTCAAGACAGCTTCAAATAACCTTAAAGAATGGCACAACAGAGCGTCAGTAGTTTTAATTGATATTTACTTATACAGTGCATATAAAGAGTCTGTCACCGTATCATGTTTGTTTTATTCTGCTCTTCTGCTCTTCTCTCTTTCCTCTAAAGATTATGCAAAAGTGTATTGGCAGGGACCATTCTCTCCTCCCAAAATAATGGTAAGGTAATGCCCCTAACGTGCATACGCAAAACTACGTCCTTGATTTCTTTCTAGTAAAAACCTGCTTTATGGGCAATTTAAGTACAGCCTGGAAATTTTTCTCCTCAGAATTTTTTATTGTAAGGAAGCTGTTGGACGTCAGACAATTTACTTTGGGCCTGAGCAGCCAAGCTGCAACTTGCATGCGCAAATCCTGCAGCACAGCTTTCCTCGCATCCTGTGACAACGAGGCACTATTAACACCACGCCTGCCTTTTAACCTGAAGTTTATTCCAGACGGACTCACTCTGAGCTCTGCCAGGTAGAGGGACACGGGGTTGTAGTCGATGACAGGCAGGGCCCCTCCAGACTGGGCCACATTGCCAGCCATGATGCCCCTGCTGAAGGTGACAGTGGGAGGGTCCACTGCCTGGGTGAGCAGGGGCACCTGCTTTGGGTTCAGGTGAATCAACACATCGTAGGCATCCAGAGGAGGGCGCATGACCACCTGCACAAACACAGTCAACGCATCACAAGGCTGAATTATTACATCAGAATTCATTCAGATAGTGGAACATTTATGAAGACAGTAAGAAATTAGAGTTTTTAAAGTGCTTTTGGCTCACCCTGACATCTTGTATTTGGTCTCTGTCCATCAGCTGCTGTTCCAGTAACTTCAGACTCTCTGCAGCCACCATCACCACACGCTGCAGCATCTGAAGACACACAACCAAAATAACATTAGATTTTTTAAACACGTTAGCTTAGGACACTCTGTTTCATCTGAAAATATTCAGACATGTCATATAATATAATTTATAAACCCCCATTGTGTTTGTAGAATCAAGCAATTAGCACTAGAATGCCCACTTACCAAGTTCCCAAAGCACATTAAATATGACCAACAATTGCAGTCACAAACGACACGAAAAACAACATGAACAACAATATGTATATGTATACCACAATATCCAGGAATTGTTTTAATACAAAGGAGCCGCCTAATGTACCGTACTTGTGTCGGATAGAAGAAGAAGAAACACAGGTAGTATTAGCTCATGCATCAGCAATTATGAAACAAAGAGGTAAATGAAAGTGTGTTCCGGGCTACACTGAAAACTGGCGACCACAAACACACACACCTTAAATAATGTGTGTGTCTTATTTGGGATCTCCTGTTCTACGGCATGGTAACGGCAAAAAAAATTGGAACAACCTTCTTCAACGTTTCTTTGTCATTTTGAGAATTTAAAATTGCTGAATGAAGTTGATCTATAAATGTACTATATGAAATGTAAACACATTATCATCTGAGGAAAGAAAGGACCATTGCTGAGGTCATGGTGGTATTTTGGTGATAGAAAGCATTGAGTGTGTTTAGAGACAGACTCGAGTATTCCGTTAAGGGATTCACTCAATCACAATGTGCTCCCTAGTGGTCATTCAGAGGTATTGAGACAACTACAAATAACACACTGAGCCAGGATCAGCCACACACCTCAGCTTTGTGTTTTGTAACAACTTTTTTTGGGGAGTATGTAAATTCAAGAATAGACTTATATATGCAACCCGAGCAACCACATATGGTAAAATGGAAATCATCCTTAACATTGGGATTGGGAAACAATGACGTCACTATCAGTACGTCACAGAGCACACGGTTCCTGTTCTCCGCCACCGTTATAAAGGAGGATGCTGGGAGAGGCTCAGTGTCAATGTTGAGATTGTGAGATTGGGGATTGAGGTGGGATAGCACAGGAAGCTAATCTGGGTCAACTACGCACCATGGGAAGCTGCCCTGTTTACCTTTTCTGTACACTGCTGTGCGCCGCTGGACTCCTCTACAGCCACGGTTACATCCAAACAGAGGAATACAAAACTAAATACTTAACGTATTTCACCACGACAGAGGACAGCAATGAAAAGCAACTGGTGAGGTACACCTGATGGTCTCCCAAAGCATTAGTGGTGCTATATTCTTCAAAAATGTTATTTATTATTTTGATCTGACTGTTTTCTAATATATATATTAAAGAAATACATAACATTTTGCATTTACAGATCAATGATTTACATGGAGTTTTGGAAAGACTTCAGAACAATCAATTTCCAGCTCTAGGAAAAAAACATGGTTATCTGCCTGTGGTATGTAATGCAACAACTCAGTCCATCTGGACTTATCTCAATTCATAACATCAATCTAGTGAACCGGTTGAGAGAAATATGTTTTTATATATCCATGAATCATTAGCTCACTTTAATTTGGTGTTATATATTTTCAGTGTGATCCAGGAGACCAGTGTGCATTAAGGAAAGGCTCCAGAATTGGAAAACTATGTGACTGCTCTCTGCCGAGAACATGCAACTCTTTCCTACACCGCTGTTTGTGATTCCCACAAATCATTATTAAAATAACAGTAAAAGTAACCTACTAGCTTGTGATCTATTCAAGGGCATCATCTTAAGCATTCCAATTTGTCTCTTGTTCCTGTTACTGACCAGTTGTAACATTCAATCGTCTTCAAATTCAGTATTGATTGCTATTCTATTAAATGTCTAGTTGTGTGAGTTGTGTACTTGTATTAGTGTCAGCTGACCGTTACACTAGGTGCTCGCTTGGTCCACAGGGATTGGTTTTTGTCTTTAGGCGTAGCTATGAACAAAACAGGCAGAGACTCCCTGGAGGCCATGAAGTCATTCTTGATCTCTGTGTAGTCGCTGGCTGCATGTGACAGAAAGGAGAACAACAATCAGACTTGGCATTGTAACAGTGAAGAACACGAGCAGGATGTTAAAGTATGTTGGGTGTGTATATAAAAAGAGGTCAGGGGGGATTTGTTTGGGTGATACAGAGGGGAAAAAGGTGCGTGTGAAAGTGTGCTTGCCTGCAAGCTGGTTGTTTAGGTCGACTACCAGCGGGTTGTTCCTCCAGTCAAATGAGGAGAGCAGATGAAGGAAACGAAGGAAGCCGACCTGAGGAGAACTGAGGAAGGCAGAAATTCATTCAAATGACCTACTGAACGTACAAAGGGAAGATACAAAAAATGTGGTCAACAAATGAGTCTGATTAGGTGCAGCGATTATTACCCCGGAGGAGTAAAGGGTGCAGGCTGCAGGAAAAGCGACGCCACCAGCAGGTCTGCTGTGTCCTCTGTGATGTCTTCGCTGAAGAGCTGAGCCCCGAGCCAGCGTTTGGCCAGGCGACACACTCCCCCGAAACAAGGGTGCTGCTGCTGGAGCCTGTAAACAACAGGATGAAATGTATGAGATAAACAAACAGTGAGGAAATGGTGCATGAAGGGCAAGCAAAACAATGAAGAAACAGGACAGAGACAAAAACATGGTGAGAGAAAGGAAGGACAATAGGTTGAAGAAAGTAGGAACATAAAAATAACTGTCTATACATTTTATAACAGCAAGATGTAGGGTTGAAAATAGGGAACCAGGTGGAACCCTACAACCCTGCTTTCCCAGACAAACAAACAGATATTTAGTTGTGTTGCGTTTTAATTTTACCCATGCAATGTGCTGGTAAGTAGAGGCTTATGAATGGTGGCCATCTCCAGAGCCTGAGCCTCCTCGTTGTCCCTTACAACCAGCAGCCCCTCGGCATTCACACTCTCCCTCAGCACCAGAGGCTCACGATGGTATGCCACATGGACGCGGAACACCAAGCCATCCTGGATGCATAAACAAATGGAATAAAAACAGCACCAAAAAAGAATTCTGTAAACTGTGATATAAAAAAACAAAACACTGTGCCAACCATTTGCATAAGCGTATGACGAAACTTAGAATAAAAAAATAAGTAAAGTTTACAGACTAGTGTGCGACTTGTAAACTAACTCAAAAATATACCTTATGGACATCTAGGTGAGTCGGGCAGGGCTTGCATGTATAATTATGCTGCTTCTTGAGTAACTCTCCCAGGCGGATGTGGAAGGCCGTTCGAATGTGGCGGATGGCGAGACGATCGTGAGGCCACTTTCCACTCCCTTCCATGTGACAAATCACTGCAAGAGCATGATACCAGTTTGAATAGTTTAATCTCTGTGGTTAGGTGGCAGTAATGTTCCTGCTTTGAATACATGGGTTGTAACTCACAATTTTAAAATCACCAGGTACATTACAGAAATCCAGGGAAGTTATGCTTCAGAGCTAGTGTGAATTCGTAAAACATTTTCTATGGCGGACAGTGTAGAATTAGTTAACAACTTCTTTACAAGTTTCTGGTGGTTAGTGTCTACCTGTGATAGGGGTGATATAAGCCGGGCAAGGTTTGCCTTCCTTTGGCACCAATGATCTGGAAGTCTTTTCTCGGTCAAAGAAGGAATAGTCCACCTTCAGTGGCACAGGGGGAAAGACCTGCAAGGCACAGATGACATGTTAGAACTACCATTAAAGTAAAATTCACAATGTACAACAACCAAAGCACACAACACATTGTTTAAGGTTTAAGATTTTGAAAATGTTGATGCATTTTACTGCTTCTGCTACTACTTATTGGTGCAATAATGAGAGCCGTTCCCTGTTGAGAACAAGAGGCTTTACCTGTGTGTATCTCAGTGCAGGGTGGGCTCCTTGCACTGCTGTGATGGAGAGAGGCAGACCTTCCAGCCTCCACAGTTTTCTGCTCAGGTCATCATAGGACTGAACCACTAGTAAACTCTCCTCCTCTCCGGTACTAGGCACCTGAAGAGCAAAATACTTATCAAACACATGCTGTCGCTACATATTATTATATACTATATTTTTGGAATGATTAAAAGAAAGAATTTTGATTAAATAACAAGCAATAATATAAACGTCACAACATTCCAGGCAATGAAGCACATAATAAAAATTACATTACATTACATTACAGTCATTTAGCAGACGCTTTTATCCAAAGCGACTTAGAGGAAGTGTATTCAACATAGGTATTCAAGAGAACTACTAGTCACCAGAAGTCATAAGTGCATCTCCTTTCTTAAACAAGCATCTTAAAGCATAAACCAGAGCAAAAGTATAGTGCAGAGGCAAATTACTACGAGAACAATAATTGCAACAGACTAATACGAATATAATAAGTGCTACAAACTACTACGAATAGGATAAGTGCAGTAAGCATATGCAATTAATTAAATACCAACAGGGACACAAAAAAAAAATGATTCGTAAAAAAAAGTTGGGTTTCCACACAAGAATATACATAATATATATAAAACGCAATTATAATTTATGTTTTTATTTAGAATAATTGCCTCTGTATGTGTATTTATTGTCACTATATTTTTGTCTGTGTAGTTGTATAGTATGTGTATTTATTGTCTGTGTAAGTATGTATGTTTTATTGTCTGTGAGTTGTATGCATGTGTATTTATTGTATGTATAGTATGTGTATTTATTGTCTGTGTAGTTGTATAGTATGTGTATTTATTGTTGTGTAGTTGTATAGTATGTGTATTTATTGTCTGTGTAGTTGTATAGTATGTGTATTTATTGTCTGTGTAGTTGTATAGTATGTGTATTTATTGTCTGTGTAGTATGTATATTAAATGTGTATGTGTATTTATTGTCTGTGTACAGGGACATTGTCTGTGTAGTTGTATAGTATGTGTATTTATTGTCTGTGTCTGTGTAGTTGAGCTGCTCCATGGGGATCAATAAAGGAATATAATCATTTACCTCACTTCCTGTTTTGATGACGTCATCCACCAGCGCCCCCACATAGCGCACACAGGACGCAGGGAGATCTGCATGCCTGGTGGATAACAACATAACACATGACTTTATTCATACAAACAAAACAAAAAAAACAAGGCAACACATTCACACTTACAACCACCTCAATGTCTTCTCAGTTATTGCATATACCGAAAACTATTATCAATTTTTTTTTTATTAACCAAAAAAAGACAGTTGGCGCTAACATTAGCTAGCTTGCTAACGTGATTTATCTTTAAGACTTCAAAAACAACAACAATGAAGCGAACAGGCAGGAGACGAAGCTCAGTGTGGGACTGTTTTGAACAAGTGGGGAACTTTGTCCGCTGCATGAAATGCGACGCGACGCTGAAGTACTGCGGAGGAGCCACCAGCTCCATGATGAACCACATGAGCAGACACCACCCGTCCACGGCGCCGCTGGACGAGGACGAGAAGCCGGTGATCTGCACCGTGGACGAGGAGAGCCCTGCTCACTGCGACATCGTGCAGGTTTCCATCATGTCTCCGAACACAAATGTCACCTCCAACCTCCCAGACTATGTGGAGAGGAAGCGCCTGAAGAGGAGCTCTGTGTGGGACATCTTCATCAAAGTGGACGATGAGGTTCACTGCACTATGTGCGACACCAAACTGAAGTACAGGAGCAGCACCACCAGCATGATGTACCACATCAAAAACAAGCACCCTGACACTATGCCCACTGATGGGGGGTCAGGGGCCACACACACTGAGGTGACTGAGCTCATCTCCAGGATGATAGAGAAGGACCTGCTTCCCATCAATGTGGTTTGTGGTGATGGCTTTCGTGAGCTACTTGCATACACTGTGCACAATTATAAAATCCCTTCTGCTGCTGATATAGCACGCCTTATTGAAGGCCACTTCCACGAGAAAGTGGAGGAGCTTGTAGTGCAGCTGGGTAAAGTGGAGAAATTGGCACTGACTGCTGACCTGTGGACAGCCCTACCATTCCAGAGGTACATTACAGTTTTCTGTTCATTCATTACAGAGGACTGGCAGGGGAGGTCAGCTGTGCTGCAGACGCACAAGCTGCCATCAGACAGCCACGCTACTACAGACAGGGTCATGGAGAGGCTTCTTGACACAGTGCAGACCTGGGGCATCGCTGGGAAAGTGACTGCATGTGTTCATAACAACACGCAGGGCATCCAGTCGCCCCGTGCGTTTGTACGAGTCACCTGGGACTGTGTCACTTGCTTTGCCACCACACTGCAGCTGGCAGTCAGCGACGGGCTGAGTGAGGATCTAGTCCGCATCATTGTTGCTGCAGGGAAACTAGTCAAGCACTTCAACCACAGTTTGCTGGCAAGTGAGGCCCTGGAGCAGAAGCAAGTTCAGATGTGCCTGCCGCGGCACAAGCTTATCCAGTCGTGCAAAGCTAGATGGGACACCATCTGTGATATGTTCGAACGGTTACTAGAGCAACGGTGGGCAATAAAAGCGGTGCTCTCTGATCGCACAGTCACTAACAGACAGGAAGCCCAAACCCTTGAGATTGAAGATGATTGCTGGCAAATTATTGAGAATTTCAAGCCTGTGCTGGCAACGCTGAAATGGGCAACAACAGTCATTTCTGCAGAAACAGAGGTGTCCATTTCAAACATTTACCCAATCACGTTCAGCCTCATTCAGACCCACCTTGTGCCAAAAGACAATGATGTTGAACAAGTCTCTGAGTTCAAGCTGAAGGTTCAGGAGTCACTTAGAAATCACATGGAGGTAGGCATAATCTTATCAATTTGTGCTTTAACTGAAGTATTATCGACAATGATTTCCGTGGTATTTTTTTTATACATAACTATCAATTTCATTTTACTGTTTGCAGGTTGACTCTAATGACCTAGCCTCCAAACCAGCTCTGATTGCCTCTATGCTGGACCCTCGTCACAAACATCTCAGTTTCCTGACGCCAACAGGGAGACTGGCTGCAAAGGTTAAGCTGCATGAACTGGTTTCAAAATTAGATGTGGTAACTACTACTGTGGGCCCAAAGGATGAACAGCAGGAGATCCTGGTCACACCTGATATTAGCCAGGTGGCAATGCCCTCACAACTGAGAAGTCACACCAAAAACACCATGATGTTGCTCCTAGGAGACAACTACAGTTCCTCCTATGCCACAGACTCTGAGGCTCAGGTAGATTACTACTTGAGAGACATTGCTCCGTCACTTGACATTAACCCTCTTGAGTGGTGGAGGGTTAACGGACCGAGATTCCCAAAACTGGCCACTCTGGCGAGGCACTATTTGTGTGTACCTGGGGTATCGCTGCCATCTTTATTGTCAGAGGCTGGACAAACATTTGCAACAATGCGCACGAGACTGAGCCCAGAGCATGTTGACATGATGATCTTTGTAAACAGAAATGCATAACGAAATGCATGACCCTTCACGATGGAGGTTATATCTGACTTCCCATACCAATAATAGCAAAAGGTCAAATGAGAGGGCAGAAGGCAGTAGGTGCAAGTTAGGTAGACACCTTGATTACATGTTACAAGAGAGAGAGGATGGGGAAGATGGCAGCTACTCTTCCACTGTTGATGTGTTGCATATGCTGATGTGAATAATGCTATAACCTATTTTCATTTCAGTCAACAAAAAGTTAGAAAGCTTAGCTGCTTATCTATACCTAAATGTAGTTCCCAACTTTAAAAAAACACAGTGATTTGCCTCACTTGACTTGATGTGTTCACTCAGCAATATCTGAGTGAACACATTGTCCCTACAAATCCTCGGTATTTAGCATGAAACATCAGTCATACCCAAACATCTAGTGGAGGCACCCAATAGTGTAACCTTTACCTCAACACACCACTTAGATATCTATACAAATCAGGGTAAAACTCGGAAGGAAAAAAAATGAAGGAAAATCTGTGGTTTGTTCCTCCGTTACCATGATAGCATACTGAATATTTGTATTATAAATGCAGCTAGAAACTCAGTGACCGAAACTAACACTGTATTAGTAACAATATTAATGTGATATATGTTGTGTCTCAGTATGCTATGCCAAGATGAAATACATACAGCTGTAGCAGGTGTGTAATTATCTGTCTGGGGACCAGTCTCTTTTGGCACATGCTCTCTCCATCCCACAGCACGGCCTCGGTGATGGAACTATCCTGGAAGCGACGCAGCTCGGAGCGAGAACCCCACAGCTGACGGAACTCAGCCGCCTAGCAGAAGAACGCCGCCGTTATTATTGAATCATTACACAAGCACGGTTACACATATATGATAAAGAAGCAAGTCAACAAAACAAACAAACAAAAAACTGCTTATATACAGTCATGTGACAGGTGTGTCTCTCTTACATGTGTCAAGACAAACGTTCTAAAAGTGCAAATGCTAGCCATTTCAAAAATGAAATGCTACATTTGGTTAAAATATTACAATAGTATTAAACCTCTCAAAATCTTTACAATCATATTAGATTAAGCATATGAAAATATTTACATTTAAGGTCTTCTCTAATCAAATACACTGGGGGTAGGTTGTAAGTACAAATGTCTTCCTCCTTGTACAACTTTTAATTTACTAATTAAGTAGAGTTAAGTAAAATGACCTGGTATCTTCAACCCCTACGGAAAAAATAAAACACTACACAGATGCACAGAAAGGAGAGAGAGGTGAGGTTAGGGCGGCTGTGGCACACGAGGTAGAGCGCTCGTCCCGCAACCCGCAAGGTTGGTGGTTCGAACCCCTCTACAGTCAACATGCCGAGGTGTCCTTGAGCAAGACACCTAACCCCAAGTTGCTCCCCGGGCGCTTCTTAGCAACCCACTGCTCCTCTGGGATGGGTTAAATGCAGAGAATTGTAATTTCCCCATTGTGGGACTAATAAAGGATTGATTGATTTATTATTATTATTACCTTGGGGCTGTCAGCAGCTGGGCCTTTTTCCAGGACGGAGGCTGCCAGCTCCGGATTTAAGAGCAAACCAAAGGAGAGGGGAGGTTGAGCTTTGTGTTTCGGGGCGTCACTCTCCACAGACCACTGATGAAACACAAAGTTAAGATTGTTAATCATATGTACTTGTGGTTACTTCTGACTCCTTTCTAAAGACACTTTCAAACTGGTTTGAGTCAAAAACATACTGTTATAGTAGCAGTATTAACACTAAGTAAATCAGGGTTTTGTTAACAGTAACTTAGAAGAATCATGAAATTAAGCACTCAAAAGTCAGTGTTTACGTTCTGCCAGGTGAGCAAGCCAGAAGTGGATTACTGTAACCTCTGAATGTAAATCTTTCCTACCTCAGGGTCGGGCGAGAGGGAGTGGGTGAGGAGGTGGATCCTTTGGCCCAGTCCACTCTGAAGCAGTGACAAAATAAAAGGGAGTGCAGTGTGGACATAGTTCCCACTGTGGTCCATCAGCTCACTGAGGAGATTCATTTTCTTACAGCTGGACTGAAGCTTCACCAGCTCACATAACCTGAGTGGGAGATGAAAAGCAGGATCAGAATGGGAAGTCAAAGACAATGTGAAAGATATCTGTTCTGAAAGGAAAAATAACTACTGTGATGTTAAGCTAGCAGTGGATGTTTTTCTGTCCAGTATTCTATTTATTACCTGACATTTAAGATCCTGAAAATGACTATATCTATGAGAAGGTGTATGAACTATCATAAGCCTTAAAGGCGAGGTGAACACATGCAAAGCATAAGTGCTGCTTATGAAGTACATAACACAAGCAGTGGATAAAATGTGGTTTTGTTGCATTAGCTGATAAATAGAGTCTTACTGGAATACGTGGTCACTTGTCCTTATCATTGGTTTGGGTGTCATGAGAAGGCTGTGGAAGCCATCCACCGTAGGGTTGTCCCAGAACTGCATCGATACAGATGCCTCGTGCTGCAGCTGAGAACCAATTTGAAAATGATCAAAACATGCTGCTTGATCTCAATAATCTAGTTTTGAACACACATCACAACACTTTTACAGTATTTACCTGTTTGTAGGTACAAGCAGTCATGTCAGCACACATGTTGAGATGTCCTGAGGGGTCAACAAACACAACCTGGAAAGCATTATGGAAGTCTGCAAGAGATGGCTGCAGGGAAAAAAAAAAAAAAAAATGGGACAATAATGATTATTTAGGAGGGTATACCAAAGTGTGAATAAACTAGTTGGACAAATTCAGACCACTCACAGCTGTAGAGTCAGGATCTCTGGCTAGGCTAATTCCATTCACTGTCAGGTCTGTAGATGCTGAGGGTTTAAATGAGAAGTGGGTAAGTTGCAAGATATTCAAAAAAAGTAAACTAAATCAGTAAGGTCCACTTCCACATATCAAATTGTGTTACATATTACCCTTATTTAAAGAAAACTCTGGTTTAGTGGATTTTCAATTTACGTACCCAGGAAGTTCAAGCTGTTTCGAAGCATCTGATAGGCTGTCATAGAGTTACTGATTCTGTGCGTTGTCAGCAGATAAGCCAACAACATTGAAGCCAGGAAGCCATTAAAACAACCAGTGCCCTATAACACATTGAGAGAGCAATGCAGTGGTGAGGTGATGTAATCAGTGTTAGAACACCAGTAAATAGATACAATTTAAAAAGAAGGAAGTAAGCTCTGTAAGCAAAAGAAACCATTTCAAGCCTCCTACCTGGTCGAGCTCTCTTTGCCGAAGCCAGACTTTGAGCAAAGCGGCTCCATCAGCAAAAGCGGAGCACTGGGAGCTGACAGCAGAAAGAAACTGGAGGTGAGCCCTGGGCAGTAAATCCCCCAGAACAGAACTATTGTAATGCGGAGTGGGAGGTTCGCTGCTCTCTGCAACACACAAAACAAACAAACAATAGTAATTGGTTTGATATTTCGATTCATCTGATGCCCAAATGTGGTCCTGAATAAACATATGAATGCATTATTAAAGGAGATAGGATAATTGTGATGGATGATATTTGAAGAACTTGGTGTATAAATTAACAATCTTACCACCCTGGGAGGTCTGCAACTCGCTGTACCACTCTGTCCGGATATTATTCCTCTGCGGGTGGAAACGGCTGGGCTTGAAGAATCCAGGAGGCGGACATGCATGAACACGTAAGGTGAAGCTGGGAGAGTCTTTACCTGAAATATGGGACACCACAACACATTACAATCCAAAACAAAACACTGCTAAACAAGCATATGCAAAGAAACGAATTGCTGGTCAAAGCCATACATTGAAAACCAAATACAAAGCTTGTGAAGGTTGGCAGTTTTTGTACAATCTGATGGTAATTCAAAGTTGAATACCTGGAGGGGTAAGCAGCAGAACGGGTCGGAGTCGATTGCCATGCAGACAAGAGTAACGCATGCTTCCGATGTCAGAGGAGGATGCAAGATATTGTGCCAGGCCGGCCAGGTAAAGAGCCCTTTTCCTCGGATACCTCTGGTTCACAACGTCCTTTGGGTGGAGGACATCCTAACAACACAAGGATGAGCAGACAGAAGACACCCGAATCTTGTTTAATCTTGTGAATTCAGTGCATTGCTCTCACGGCCACCAGTGATGTATTAAAATGAATAAAGGGGGCAGGTGACTTACAGCTGGGATTGTGCAAGCCAGGTCCACCATGATGCGTGGTTTGGTGCAGGTGCCCAGGGGGTAGCTGCCGATCAGATCAACAGAAGCAGGGGGGGCCATGTGGAACTTGCCTTTTGTTGTTTTCGGCATCAGGAGGAAAGGGACCTTGACTGCACTTGACAGCCATGACGGGTCACTGACCTGAACACATAGAGATTAAAGTGGTTACAGGTTTATCTGTGGATTTGTGGAGAGCTTGAAAGAATGGAATTGAGAGTTTATCCCCACAGATGAAGCTGTTCTTACAGATAGAGTAATACATACCTCCACCTCTGGTGAATCTGGTACGGTCTGGAGCAGCTTGGTGACTGTCTGAATGAAGGAATCTATCTGCTGTTTCCTACGCTCACTCAGGGCGACCTCTTTCAGCAGCTCTTCCATCTGTTATTGGTGATAGATTAGAGACATTTACTAGGATGTGTGGAGGTGTGTTGTTTACATGGGACCACAAGCTTGACTTAAGGCATAACCCCCATTCTTTTTCATGTCTCTGTTCAGCTTCCATGTCGGTTATTTAGAGGTCTCACCTGCATCTTGAGCAGGCTGCAGTGAAACAGGCTTTCAGCCTCTTTCAGCTGGTTCAGCTCCTCTGCAGTAGGAGGTCTGTACAGATCACTTCGGGACATCTTCACCGGGTGGTAGGCCTCCTTCTCCCCTCCAGCCTCCTCAGGTTTGCTCCTTTTGGCTTTAATGGGAGCCTCGTTTTCCTCCTCCTCGTGACTCTCAGAGGGAATCATCTGTAAAATAAAACACCACAACATGTAGCTTGGTTTGATTCAACTTTTAACATGTATTTTATTACTTGTAAGGAGTCAGATAATTACCATATGAGGTAGTAGATACTTTATGCCATTAGAGCATCAATTCTGGTATGTGTCTAACAATTATATGTATATATATATATATATATATATATATATATATATATATATATATATATATATATATATATATATATATATATATATATATATAATATTATGTATATTTGCCAGACAAATATTATATACATTTAATATAATATGTGTATATAATATTATATACATATATACACATATGCACAGATTGTAAAGCCCTCTGAGGCAAATTTGTAATTTGTGATTCTGGGCTATACAAAATAAACTGAATTGAAATTGAACATATTATATTAAATATATATAATATGTTTATTAAAAGTATTACTGACTGTATTTGCTGTACATTCAGTTTTTCTTAGGTAGACACTGCACATTGAGCAAAATCTTCCCAATGTAACGTTAAGATGCCAAACTGTAGCAAAGCATGCAAGTAACACCCGTGTGGACCGGTTGGTAAACTGTCCCGTGTTAACTAAAGCGGCTACAATCACAACACATGTCGCCAGTCTTACCTCTGCTGGCTCCTCAGCAACCGTCTGCTTCTTCTTCATGTCTGATTCTCTTTTAATGTGATGATTATTCTGCTATGTTTTAAAGTTTGATCAACACTGCTTTCCCTTCATTGCGCTCTCACATGTGCAACGGGTCAGACAAACGTGCTACCAAGGGAACTATGTCCCTGATTGGTGGAGAGGCGGCGGAGCTGGATGGTGATTGGTTCGCTGCTTCCTGACCCGCCTACTCTAACCGGCTTCAACAAGATAGGTTGCATGAGCAGTCTCCCGTGCGATTGGTGCTCTCTAGAGCCACTGAAAGACAACTGTTCATGCCTTAAAAACAAAAAAAAAGAATGCAAATATTTCATCATATTTATCAGTTTAATTGCTATATTTCATTCAAATCACTACACTGTGTAATTACAATATAATCGCATTATATACAGAGGTGTTTCTGTTATTTAGCCTACCCTCATTGATGGAGTAAACGAAATAATAGCAACACCTGCAGGTCATTTAGGCATACTTACAGTAATGAACTGACAACATCTGCTATATGAAGGCACAGGAAATGCATTTATAAAATCAGCATCATTGTCAATCACTCATAGTCGAGGATGACTGTCTTCCTGTTGGTGAAATGGATTATTAGTGGGTCTTGGCTGTAAAGGCCCATCTTGGATCCACAGGGTCTGTTGAAGTGTGGCTGCAGTTGTGTGTCACAGATGTGGTAATTGCAGGTTGAGGAGCAGTTTTAACAGTAGGTCCCTTCATAAGTCATCCTTCTTCCAAGGTTCCTGCCACAGGCCATCACAGGCACGGTTATTTAGGTTAAAGAGGCATTTCCTCAGGTGGGATATGAGGTTATACTTGTCCACCTGGGGTCGGCTTCCCTCTCCAAATTGGCCAAAACACATTTTAGCCTCACAGTTATTGTTAATCTTTACATATGAAAAGCATATGGACAAAGACTTAATATCAATTTAGCCTCAATATTCCATAATCCATAAATTTCCTTGGTTCAGGGATGTAGTTTTTATACGAGGAACTTCTATCAAACTATATGTTTGCTTTATGCTGTGGGAGGCTTATCTAGGCTTTCTTTTTATATATTTTATAATTATTTATTGATATAAAAACGAAGAAACGTCCATGCATACATTGTATTCAGTATATCAAGTATATATATTGTATATGTGCACAGTGTATCTCACAACATTGTATTGCAAATGCAGAGTTGCTAGGAATGGAATGGTCCAAATTTTTCTTATTCTCATTTTTTTTAGCCTTCAGCGTACACTATATGACTTGTTGTATAAGAAGGATATTTTAATTTCAAAAACATATTGCTTAATTCTGCTCTAAATAGAGCCACAGACAATCAATTATCACAGTTCTTGGACTGAAACAATGGGGTGACTTGAGGTGGCGGACCTGTGGTAACCTGATCAACTGAAAACAGTGGCACGGCAACATCACTTTGTATCCCCCTCAGCTTGGTAGACCTGGTGGGAGGGTTGCATTTCAGAGGGTTTAATTCAACTGCCTGAGAATCCAAGAGAGAAACACCCTTGGCCAAAACCATTGTGTCCAGTCTCAGTGGCCCAGAGGACACCACCCCGCCCTTTCTATGTCTAGAGGGGGACAATTTCTTCAGCCATACGTCTGCCTCATTTCTCCTCTGAAACTCTGTTGGCTGATCCTTGGAGCTGGTTAGTTGCTTTAGTGAGGCACCGGTCCACTTAGTTTGCTGATTTTTATATCTTGGTTCTAGTGTGGATAGTCCAACTGGTTTCTTGGAGTTGGGATTTGTGTAGTTGTTATCCACAATCTCATACTGAGGAACGATGAAGTGTTGAGGCAGGCAAGAGTGATCAAGCTTTTGTATTGGTTGGTAGCTCTTATGCTGACATAATGATCCAGTTGTGTGGTTAAAAACAGCATGTACACAATCTTTTCCCTCTACATCCACATCCTTTTTCTCTGCCGAAGACGATAGGGATGAAAGTGATTTGCTTGGAACCGGCTTGAAAACTGGTGGTAAATTAACCTGCTGCCTTTTCTTCAGATCCGTTTTTGGAGGAGGGCGAGGACTAAGCACTTCATAGCGCTTGTAACTGAAAGGCCTCCTGGGACTTGTTTCCTTTTCAGATTGCTTTGGAGAGCTCTTTGTTTGGGCCATAACATTACATTGCTGGTTGACTCTTGGCTCTGTTTGTACTGGGACCTCACCAATGTCATCATCCTGTTAGAAACAAATATAGAGATAGAGATATGGATACAGATAACCTCTCGGTTGAAATCTGAATAGGAGACTTGCAGAAGAGACAAATTAAGAGTACCTGATGTGAGGCGGGATCAGGTCGAGGGGTAGCATATACAACAGGCACACATCCTTGAACCCATGCATCTGAAGTTGCTGGCATAGGCTCCGAGTCCTCTGTTTTAGATGCTTCCTCTGGTCCTCCCCCTTTATCTGGGCACAGGATTTGTTGCTCTAGAATCTGTGTGAGGTAGCTCTTGGCCCAAGATGCAGAGAAAGGTGCCATCTTGAGAGCAAAGACGGGAAACATCATGGATTTTGTACATGTATTATGCGTTTCAATCAGTGAGCTGATGTTCACATTGAAGTGAAATCAATATAAAATTCATCTTGCCTTTTCTGTTTTACCTGTCTCTTAATGTACACTTTGAAACAGCCTTCCATGACTTTGCTCAACAGCTCCTCCATGATCTCTCCCACTGCTTCATCTGCATCCTCCTGGATCAACATGTCTGTCCATTGGGCCAGAGTTAAGCGACCAGGGATAATGTCTTCCACTTCCAGGTCCTGTGTTACAGGTGTGTTAGCTTGGACGGACGTCCTACGATTTTGCTTTTCAGCTTGGGACTTGGCTGCAGAGCGGGGCATCTTGGTTCAGAGGCTGGTTCTAAATATAAAAAATAAATGTTAGAAAAAAGAACATGGGTTGAAAAACAGAGATGTTTGTGATGACGAGGACTTTAATATAAAAGTACAATGCGATGAATCATTTCAAGAACTTAATTTGGAAACTGCAACACTGCAACACGATCCTCAAGACCACAAGTCCTCAATTCCTATGTCCTTTATACAACCTAGTCTAAAACAAGTGGTTTCCCTTAATCAAGTTGCACTATAAGAACATACGAAATATCTGAACTAGTTTAGACTTTCGTTAATGTGTAAATGACTTGCTAGAAAACATTATGCAGCAATGTCCAATTAATAGCAATCAAAACAGGAAGTCAACGTAGTGTCACAAGCTACAACATAACAAACTATGTAAATATGTGACCTTATTCTTTTGTTTCACTTATGCATTTATAATTCAAAGTATATGTTGCTATTGTAAAATGTAATACCT
Source organism: Anoplopoma fimbria (assembly GCF_027596085.1). Taxonomy (NCBI): domain Eukaryota; kingdom Metazoa; phylum Chordata; class Actinopteri; order Perciformes; family Anoplopomatidae; genus Anoplopoma; species Anoplopoma fimbria. The sequence continues at coordinate 1,794,388 of NC_072461.1, forward strand.
TCTCATATCTCTTTTACTATTCAACCTAAAACAATCATATGAGGTAAAGCTAGCATAATGTATATATTACAGCTGTACCAGACACTCCTCGCTGCACCCTCTCTTCCGTGTTGGTCTACGGTTGCTCGGCAACCAAGGACGCAAGTGTGACGTCGTACGTCGGGTCAGCGTGGTTTCTATGGCGACGCGGAGCTAATCCTGTTGCTAACCAGAGCTAACAGCGCCGGTTACCGTTCACTGTACGTGTAAGAGTCGGTGATGACAACGCCAATGGTTGCTAAGGACAACTGTTACGTAACTAGTCTGAAGCAGGAGTATGTGCAGTTTGTCACACAGAAGTAACAGCGTAGTAACGTCGGGTTGTCGCTAGCATAGCCAGGTTGCGTTAGCATGCTAATCTTTAGCATTTAACCCGATGCTAACCTTTATTTTCTTATCTTAGGCTAACACCAAATCGGCTTTTTTTAACACACTGTCTGTGCTAAGAGAAGACAGCTCGATGTATCACAGAGAGAAGAGCATCCAGGTCAAAAACAGCGCCTCGTCGCTGTACAACAACCTCTGCGTGCTGCGCATCGCCCCGCGGCGCCTCACATACTTCACGGTGGTCCATGCTAACGTGGTCAACATGGTCAGCGCGTCCTGGGACGGACTCAACTACTCCCACCGACAGCTGCAGTCCAAGGAGCCCAATGTGGCCACAAGCACGTCCCTCATCATGCAGGTCGGGTGTATACATGTGTGCAGCTTGTTCAGTGTGTATTCAAATCAGATGATCACTGCAGGAATTGTCAGGAGACTGAGGTCTTCAGGAGTGCAGGGAGACCTCCTGAAGACCTTTTTCAACTCTGTGGTGGCATCAGCCATCTTTTATGCAGTGGTCTGCTGGAGCAGCAGCATCTCAGCAGCAGACAAGAAGAGACTCAACAAGCTTGTCAGGTGTGCTGGGGTGTCCACTGGATACGGTGGAGGTGGTGGGAGACAGGAGGGTGATGGCCAAGCTGTCATCCCTGATGGACAACACCTCCCCCCCATGCAGGACACCCTGGCAGCTCTGTGCAGCTCCTTCACCACCGGCTGCTTCACCCCCGGTGTGTGAAGGAGAGGTACCGCAGGTCCTTCCTTCCTGCTGCTGTCAGGCTGCACAACCAGCTCTGCTCCCAGCAGACCACATGACACATGACATTACATTACATTACATTACAGTCATTTAGCAGACGCTTTTATCCAAAGCGACTTACAGGAAGTGTATTCAACATAGGTATTCAAGAGAACTACTAGTCACCAGAAGTCATAAGTGCATCTCCTTTCTTAAACAAGCATCTTAAAGCATAAGCCAGAGCAAAAGTATAGTGCAGAGGCAGATTACTACGAAAACAATAATTGCAACAGACTAATACGAATATAATAAGTGCTACAAACTACTACGAATAGGATAAGTGCAGTAAATGGTACAGTTTAAGATCAATTTTAAGAAAGCAGAGAACAATATACTTAGTCTATCCTAGCAGAATCAAGTAGTTCAGTATCCCTCCAGAGTCAAAATACACTGATGAACAACACCTCCCACCCCATGCAGGACACCCTGGCAGCTCTGTGCAGCTCCTTCACCACCGGCTGCTTCACCCCCGGTGTGTGAAGGAGAGGTACCGCAGGTCCTTCCTTCCTGCTGCTGTCAGGCTGCACAACCAGCTCTGCTCCCAGCAGACCACATGACACATGACAATAATAACATGACAATAAAAACCTGTGCAATACATTACACATTACACTGTGCAATAATAGTTAAAAAAGTTAAAAATAGTTGAAATAGTTGTTGTTTTTTTCTCTGTCTGTAAATATAATATTTCAGTTATTGTTGTTTCTTCTACTGTTTTTTTTTATTGCTTATTTATAATACTTGTTTTATTTTATTTTTATTTTTTATTTTTTAGCTTGTCTTCTTCTACTATGTCTCTTGTGTGCACTTTACTCTACGCTGTTGTAAGTCTGCAAATTTCCCCGCTGCGGGACTAATAAAGGATTATCTTATCTTATCTTATGCTCCATTTATACAAAGTGCTGCAAGAAACTCATTTATTTTATTGAAAAAAAAAAAGTCAGTGAAGTCAGTGGCTAAATTCTGTGACACCCCCCCACAAAACATCTGCAGACACTCTTCCTTGGAAATGAACACATAGTCATAGTCACTGTTTATTTTGTATCCAGTGTGTTTGAATACAGTGCTAAAACAATAACAGTACCATATCACAAACAGTTAAGACAGCTTATAAAGATGTTATAAAAAGAATCATTGTGTTGTTTTGTCTTTTTGCTCTGGCATACTGCATATGCATTTTTTCCTGCATCATAAAAATATAAAAATATTTTGTTTTCTTTGTAACAGGCTGCTTTTTGTGCCCTGCCCTCTCGTGAACTGCTGGTGGTGACCTCTCAGAAAGGCATCCAGGTGAGTTGTTGTTTATCTGCTCTTCTCTGCAGTCATTGGTAGTCCCAACATTTGAAGGAGGCACTGCTACTTCTGCTACTTGTAAACTTATCTTATCTTGCCTGCATGTCTGGACTGTGTGTTTTTTTAAATGTGAACCTGAACCAAATAACTAATGTATGTGTTTTTGCAGCCCTTTACTTTTTTATGATATCAATCCTTTGTTTTAGATGTATGAATCTGATGGCTCCATCATGGTGTACTGGCATGCCCTCGATACTCCAGAAACACCTACAGGTAAAGTTGCATATTAACTGGATTTGCTGCAAATGTAGACAGTCAAAGATGTCCTGTCTCAATTATTTCCATGAAATCTTTGAAAAGATTCAATACATTATATAATGCAATATAGTAACATATGGTACAGTGTGATATGATACAATAGATTTTGACACAAGTATAGTCTCTTGTTTCCAGAGACATGTTAGTGTTGTTGATCCATCCTCATAACACAAACATGACTAAAAACATCAGTGGGAGGACCTGATTATTATAATGAAATAAATTGTATCCAGGCATCTGTCTACACCTACATTATCATATCAACACAATCACAAGTGGGTGTGAAGACATTGTACACATGAACAAGATTTTTTTGTTTTGTCAGATTTACTCGCTGGCTTCTGTTGCCTGCACATTTACACACATGTTCATATATGCATATTTGTGCAATCACGCATCTGTGTGTGAGAGAAAAGTATTGTTCAAGAGTTTTATACCAAATCTATTGCACTCACAGAACTTCTTTTTGTCCCAGTTCAAGCGGTGTTTGCTCGAGGAATATCAGCAGTGTCTGAGAGTTATATATGTGTGGGTAAGTACTAAGTAGAATATATTTACGTAAATTCGAAATCCAGGTCAAAACTCAACAGTCCATGTCACTCTCTCTCTCTCTCTAGGCGTTTCAACTGGTTCAATTCTAGTATTTGATGTTCCCAGTAAAGGCAGTAATATTACCTTGTCGGATGTCCTGGAGGGACACAAGGAGTCCATCACTGACATGGCCTCAGAATGCTGTGGCGGCGAGGTATGGCGTTTGTGTGTTTAGTGTGTGCTTTGTCTGCCGTCTGTCTATTTCAACCTTTTTATATATATAAGCCAGCTCTGTGGTGGGTCTGGAGCTGGACAGTCTGGAGTCAGTGGGTGAGGAACTGTGGCAGCTGGGCCGCTCATTCAGTCATCAGCTCATTCCACCAAAGAACAGGACGGAGCGCTTCAGACGCTCATTTGTTCCCACTGCCATCAGACTGTATAACAACAGCGGAGACCACAGTCTGTCATCATGCTGACCAGCCCCAGCCCCAGCTTTATTTATTATCTTAATCTGTTTACTCTGTACTTGAGCTGCTGCAACACCCGAATTTCCCCCATGGGGATCAACGAAGGAATATCTATCTATCTGTATATATATATATTATCCACTCTGTTACTGTCTCTCTCCCCTCAGGTGTGCATAGCTGATCTGGTCAGTGCAGATGATGGGGGGAACCTGTGTGTCTGGCAGTCTGGGGAGGAATTTAAGTTACTCAACAATATCCCTGGCTTTGCGTAAGAAGATGATTGGGTTAGGGTTAGGGTTAGGGTTAGGTCAGTATTGATGTATAATGTTAGATTTAGCTAACATAAAGTGGTGCAATGGCAGCCTACATTATGTTACATTCTACTGTCTTTTGTTTATCATTCCCCTCCGAGCTGTAATCTAATATCTATTATCTTTTCCCTTAATTCCCCGATGGCATTCATCTTCCATCTACCTCACTGCTCTCAGTATTAGCTGCTCATCTGTAAAGCTGTGGAAAGGTACAGTAGTGGCAGGTTACGGCACAGGACAGATTCGTCTCTATGAGGCAGTGACGGGAATCCTGCATGCTGAGGTCAACGCCCACGCTCGCTGGATATACTCACTGGACATTGCTCCTTATCCTGGGCTGGTGAGTTGTATTTTAACCTAATGGGGTTGACATTTATTATTTGAAGTGGCAAACACAGATAACATGAAGAAGGGATTCATAGAATTATTGAATTCTTGTTTATTTAGCTCTAAATAATATTCAAGTGTATCTCAAATCATTTTTGGTGTGTATCTCATACCATTTTACATGATTTTGCTTTAGCTGCTGTCTGCTGCTGAGGACTCTCTAGTCAGGGTGTGGCACCTGACAATGAGCCCAGAGAGCCAAAGCGTGGAGGTAACTTGACTTAAAACCGAGTACAAAGCTTGTTCAGAATCAAGGCACAATTTATTGTGGGTTCCTACAGGTTTAGCTTACAATCTCTCTCACTTAGACGCTGACTGTCTGTTTTTCTCATTTCCCTATAGATTGCCCATTTGCACAATGAGTGTGTGACGGACACGCAAATCTGTGGCGCCAAGTTTTGTGACGGCGATGGTTATGCCTTTGCAGTGACAGGCTATGACCTGAGTGAGATTATCCGTTACACACAGGCATAGGACTACGTATATGAATGTGAATTTGTTATATTTGAGTGTTTCTAGAAAGATATTATGATCCACAGAGAAAAGTCAAAAAGGGGCCATGTAAGGGTCAGGATGGGATTTTGCAAGGAAAGGGTTATTTAACATAATCTTTTTTTTTACAGTCCTTCTGTCTCTATTACTGTACCTACAGGAGATTAGCATATAACAACCTATTTTAAAAGTAAAAAGTAAATGTAGACATGTTTACTTGTTTTATAATGTAGCTTTAAAAATATATAAATTATTCTGTTATTTCTTCTGATATAATTATTGTTTCAAGCAGCTGTACCAGTAAAGTTTGTCAACAAAGCAGCTGAGTCTGGGTCGTAATTGTGCACTTTACAAATACACCAATAGATGGGGCTGTGGGTCAATTACTTTTGAGCAGGGCAATGACAGTGTAGTGCTGACAGATTTCACTAGACAGAATGGGGATGCCTAAGAGGTGAAAAGCATAAAGAGACTCTCGGAGAAAATCCACATTTTGGTTGGATACTGTGTGCAAATCACAAGACACAGGCCCTTAATGTCAACCAGATTGGTAAAATTGCAGAGGGAGGTCAAACACGTTCTGTGTTCATTTCATTGGCTAATATCTCAGAGAGGATAAACCTTTAGAGAATGTAAAAGCAATAAATGATGAGATGTATTTTTATATAAAAACTGAAATCATATAAAAATAGAATAGATAAAGAAAAAAGAGCAATATATAAATACAAGATCAAATGGCAAGCAAAGTGATAATAATGTCAGCAGAGTCAGCAGGAGGGCTTCATATGCATCATGATGCGTTCAGTCATGTCCGCACTCTGTGACAGACTTAAATGTATAATTACATTTTTACTTTTATGTATTTCCTGTTGTAATTATTATTTTCTTTACAGTCCAAGATAGCTACGTCTGAAGCAATAATGTTTTTTCCAACTATGTCTTTGATGTATTTGTTACCCTTGCTTTCTGGTAACACCTTAGTCAATAGGTATTTAAACAGTAGTTTCTTTTATTTCCTAGAAAATTGCTTGAATATCTAGAAAGGACTTCATTGAAAAACAACCACCAAACTTCCATTCACCATTTTTTTTTTTAAGAATTACTGTGCAAAAGCAAGGTACAAAAGATAAATAGTTTTGTAGGGTCTGTTGAGAGGAGCTGATTATGCCTTCACTGAAAACAAATCTTGCCAGCTCTGTGTAATCTGGTATGGTTTATACCAGGTCATGTGAGTATTTTTTTAAATTCACATCAGGCCACCAGGTATTGTAATCCCACCTAATTTATTGTGACAAGACAAGAAGAATCAGGTCAGCAAGGAACCGGTGCTGTTTGTCAGTTTAGGGCTAAGCGTGTATTAAATCCCTGAGTTCTGGTCTTTTCTGGTTTGCAGTCAACACTGGTCATATAACATCAACTGACAAGACTGTTTTGAAACCACACACAAGGCAGGTTATATAACTCAAATGTGGTTGGTACCACCTGACAGCCCCGTTAATGCCTATAGCCTGATCAATTTTAAGGCATAAACATGCACTATTGTGCACACACACAAAGTCTATATGAATTCAATAATCAATAATTTTCAGTATGTCATGTTGTGTCATGCTTCCCAGCTGCCTTGGGGGAAGATAGCTAACTTTACTGGCTGAAAGGGGTCAGTAGAGGACTAAACTGTCAATATGAGGTCCCTAATGACAGGGACACTGAGGTTACATAACTAACTGGAACAGTAGGGAGGGAGGGAAAGGTTGGTCAAAAGTCATACAAGCAAAAGGATTGGAAGAGCAGAGGAGGTACAGAGTAAAAGAGGTTGTTAAAGAAAGGGCCAAGAGTAGAGAACCAGAGACAAACAACAGCAAACATTTATTCCTTGTTAACTAAGTCAATAGTTCTGTGCGACGCTCTAGTCCCATACACAGCCCCGGGGCCACTCATGCTGTGTACTGCTACAATACTTGTCAATAGTCGGCTCGTAGGTGTTACACACAGCTGAGCACACAAAGTTGGGGAGACCAGACTTCAACATGAACTGTGCTCAGATATGAAGCTAGTTGGACTGTTTAAGAATGCATGTGTGTACGTGCCTGTGTGTCTAATTGTGGTAGTGCAACATTCATTATCCAATTCTCCCTGTAGAAATCTTTTATTAATGAGAGTGAGATGAGAAAAATGGATTCTGCAAGACCTTCAATGAAGCACCCAGTGATGCCACGTGTCACTTTAATAAAATCCCAGATAAACACACTCTCTCTGAGAAGTCATCATGGCATGATTAAGGCACTGGCCTTTTATTAAACTTTCCAGCTATTAAGACATGTTTCGCAGTCTCACATTCTTATTAATCAAAGCTGATTAACCAACAAGACAAGTTTGTTCAGTGGACAACCGTACATGGGTATCGACGAAGCCCTGATTGTCAAACACAATGCCACAATACAAGTTCATCCATCAGGACCAGTTGTGGCAGTATGTGTTGGTGGGTGTGACAGGTATCTGTAGGTGTGTTTGTGAACACCATAACATGAATATCTTTCAGGCTGTTTGTTTGCGTGTTTATTAATTACTCTGGTGGAGAAGGAGTAATTTATCCCATGCCCATCCAGCCTTGTGGCAGCTGCCTAGGTCTGTGTTGCTAAGCCTACCGGGATGGAGCCGCACCACGGGGGATGAAGAGCCTAAAGCCCCTCCAGCCTGCTGCTACAGACAGACCAGCTCTCTGACAAGGCAACCAGGAAACCAGCTTCTATAGACATGCTGTATAAATAGATCTTACATTTTAAACTCCCTGAAATGGGGAGGAGGGGGGCACAACACACTGACAGACCTGAAAAACTGTCACTGCTGACTGACAGACGTACAGACATAGAGGTGCAAACCAGAAATAGGTCAAATAATATTTGCAAATGATCAGTTGTGTTTCTGGCCACGTGACGAATGTAAGTCCAATTTTCATTGCTCTGTTTTTTTGTCTACCAACTCCTGAGGGAAATATCTGGCTCTTTAGCTGCTAAATTCTCCACTATGTTATATGAGCAAGTAGCATAGAGTTAATTTTTAGAGCTTGTTTGCTGAAAACAGCTGCCTTATCAAATAAATAAAGTGGTGGACAGGGAAACTAAAGAAATGAGGGCCCGCAGATTCAAGTGACTCCTTTTACATATTGTTTTCATGCTGTCATTTGATTTTGTTATCATAACAAAGTTAAAATCATAGTTTTGCTCATTTGTTTTTAATTGGGCCATCTTAAAAAAAATCATATGTACTTTAATAATTCTATGCAAGGGATACGGAGTGACTGAAGTGGCCTGATGACTTGGACAGCTCATCCAGTATGCAAATATGCACAGATGACAGAAATGGGTTGATAGCAGTGTACTGGTTTAGCTCTGATTATTGTTACATTATAGTGAGGCCATGCCAACCCAACCGTCGCCGAAGCCACAGCTTCAGTGCATCATCGGGCTGTTTCATGGAAATCACACCCACACATGTCATGGCAGGACAATCCACCCTTCCTGTTTATGTGGGCTAAGTAATTCGAAATTTCGTTAAAAGATTTGACATTTAACTCATTATTAATATCTGGGTTTATAACATGTTCCGGTATATTCAGAATAGGCTTCTTAGGAACCATGTGGAATGATGTGGAAGCACAGCACAGTTGCATTGAATGACTTCTCAAAATAGCTTAGAAACAAAATACATGAGGCCATCGTTGACTCCAGGACTGATTAGTTTGTCGGTTATGTAATTTAGGTTGTTAAAAAAGGGAGGTGAATTCAGGGTTAAGTGTATAATGACCAATTAGGTGTATCCCATTTTACAGCAGCTATTAGTTAGTCCTTTCTGACAGACACACACACGCACATGCACAAAACCGGCTATATCTGCAGTACCGTCATTTAGACAGCATGGGTAGGCAATGGGACTTAAGTGCATCAGATTAGAGTAAAATAAACATGATCAGACCCTGCCATCTGCACTGGGATGGCATGGTTGCCTAGCACTCGGCAGTGTTTGGATTGTCTGATGACGCTGATGTGCTGACGTTAGAGTGTGTGTTATTGTGTGTGTGTTTATGTGTGTTTAAGACTATGTGTGTATGTGGCCATATGTGCAGATGGCACCAGTCAAATTTGGATTCAGTCTTTCAAATTAAGTCAGACTGCTCTCAGATTTGAATCAGTGTGTCTGTGTATGATCGCATGTGTACTGTATGTTTATGCATGTGTATGTGTTTAGTTTAGGTTTACTTTTTCCAGATATTTACAATATTTTTACAAAGTAATATTCACTGTAAAATGATCCCGGATAACTTGTTTCCACACCCTTCTTTTAGTAAAGGAGAGTTTATTATCATAATAATATATCTAATTGTAGGACGAAACTAGACTGGCATGCTTTGTGTGGTTTTTTTCACTTGGGAAAATATAACATAATACTACAGATCATTTGCATGGTCAATTTCAGATTTGTTTTTCTTTATGAAACTGCTTAAAATCTAGCTGCTTTTAATTCCCACCACTCTATTTCTCGCACATAAACACCCCTCCCGTTACCTCTGGTGTGTGGGTGAGAGTTATTGAGTCTCAAAATAGAGCTGCAGCAATAATAACAGCAATATCCTGGCAACCCATATCATTGTGCTTTGTCAGTGAGACTGCTAATAGGGTTAATATGAGAGAGATGAATGGGCGTCTTCAGGGCACAACCTGAATTTGAAATACATAAACATTTCCATCAAACATTGGGTTACGTGTGTTCTTTGTGTTGCTGCATGGGCACATAGGTGTGTGTGTGTGTGTGTGTGTGTGTGTGTGTGTGTGTGTGTGTGTGTGTGTGTGTGTGTGTGTGTGTGTGTGTGTGTGTGTGTGTGTGTCAGACAGAAAAAGAAATGCAGGCTTTATGAGTGGACCAACTTGGCATTCACCTCAATACGCTCACACCATTCCTAATTGGCAGCCATGGAGGAAGCCCAGGCAAACAAGCACTGCAGACATGTCATACAGAGTTATCTGGTGCACCGATGGAAAACAGATATGGAACCAATAGTCATTTTTTTAATCATCTCAGTCATTTTAATCACATCATTGTCAAGGTCCAGATATAAAACCAATAGTCATTTTAATCATTTACGTGTCAATGTGAACCATGTTCAACAATCAATAAACCAAAGAGTGCATTTAGCATTTTTACACAAATAATAAAAAGGAAACCGGTTGACTTTTAATGTTACCCTAACAGTACCACCACAGAGAGGGCCGTTTTATATAGCACCTGCTGTGCGTCAACAGAGGGTCTTCAGTTCAGCTCTGGTGTGCATGTGCCACATGTGTGTGTGCATGTGTGTTAATAAAGGAACATTTGTTCTTTCAAGTCAAGCAAAGCTCAATCAGTCGTGGCAGAAACAAAAATGGATCTACTTAAAATGTCAAATTCTTTCTTTAGAGACAGTGTAACTTTTGTCACCATGGTCAGTGAAGCTCTAGTTCAAGTGCATGCTTTTCATTCATTGTTGTTTGGATAACCTTTTCCATGCCAGGGGTATTGTGAACTAGTAGCTTATTTCTAGCAAGGCCATACATTCACACCCCTCTGCATGATGTGATCTTTTACTGTTGGACACTGTATCAATAATCCATAACAGTTCCATAACCTCTATATTTGTTTGAGCATCCCTAGCTTGTCATGCATACTTTTCCCATGAGTCCCTACTTAGACATAATATTGTTTTGGGAATAAAAAATTGGGAACTGTAAACTGCTTGTAGTTTGCATCATTATCATTACAATGATTATTATCATAACCTCCTTGGTAACAAGGTATTTATTCTGCTTTTTATTAGAGTTCTATATTTTCTATTGAACCCAAGAATAAAGAGATCATCCATTAGGTAATATGATTATAATGTATTTCATTCTTAAAGGCTCAGGCGAGTTTTCATATCAGAAAAGATGAACTGAAATGGTGCCCTACTGACACCCTCTACCCAACACATCATTCCCCAGCTGTTCTGTCACTCACCATGAGGGCACATGCACTACCAACACACAACCATTAAATGTGTGCCCACACCCTAATACTCACAACCTTATGACACATAGAGGTAGTCAGAGTGGTTTAAACTTTAACTGACTGGCTGTGACTAAATTATTGCTAGTTAATGTGTGTTCTTTCTAAACTCACTGGACATGAACTTAAGCCTTCCATGAGATATAGATGACTCCTTTGAAAAGTGTGCATAGTATCATGTAACGGCACTCTCACATGGTGAACTTTTCTTTGCTTCATCTGCCTATTTTAGTGAACAGTTCAATAGATGAATAGAAACTCTTATGATAACGCCGATAAGAACATTGTTTATAATGCCAAATCCTTCAGAGAGGTGACTGTATGAAAGATTTTTGCTGAAATTGTCAAATGTTTGATCATGATGACAATGCTAAAAAAGAACAGGAAAATCTGGAGGAATAGAATGAAGATTATCATTGTTTTGATATAAACTAGCAAAACCCTGTCAGGTGATAAAAAATGTATAAACCACAATACTAGGCCGAGGATGCAGCTGCTGAGTAACTACTATCTTTTAGTTTTGTTTTTATTAACTTAATAGCCTACCAGCCTCCCTCCATCCATCTGGCATCCTGCCTGCCAGCCAGGACACAGTAAGGTAAATGGAGCAGAAGTACAAACACTGCAATCTGCTCTCTACTTGTCCTGAGAAAGCTGTCGGACCTCCCTGACAAACGCAGTGACCCACACAGCCTTCCATTAAGGCCAGTCGCTCCCAGAACCAAATGCCTCTGTGGATGGAAGGAGAGGGAAAGAGGGAGAAGTTTGGCTATAAGAGAAGGTCAGAGGAGAAGAGAGACGTGACAGACCTCATGTACTTGGAAGACCCTAAGAAGCACCTGCTTTGGCCATCGACTCACCAGTGAAGAAGACACACAGTCAAACACACACTTTACACAGTATCCAAAGGAGACTGGAAGCCCCAGACCTTGCATAAATACACCATGATCAGTGGGTTTGTTCCTGTATTTTTCATTAGAGCAATGAGAACGACAATGACAAGACTTTAACAGTTCATGAATATGAAGCCCTCTGGATAGAATCACGAACCACCCGTTCCCCGCCGAGCGTCATAAGTCTCATAAACAGGAGACAGAGAAACCAAAAAAAGAAGAGAAAGAAAGAGATGGAGGGAGTAATAACAAAGGTAGAGGTGAAAACAGAAAAAAAAGGAGTAGGGAGAAAATGGGGAGAGAAAGACAGGAAGGAATAGAGAGAGAGAGAGAAAGACATCAGAGTTTGTCTGGAAAACACAACCAGTGGATGTCAGGGCGGAGGTAGTTGTGCTCGTCTCTGTTTCCATGGCGACCCAAATGTGCTGTCGGTGCAATGACGCCAGTTGGGAGTATTGCTTTGCGGCCGTTCTGACATGAGCCACACGTGCCAATGCCCTGCTGACAGCACTGAGCATACTCCACCGTCTATTCATAGCACCTAAGTGACACCCGGGAGGGACGCAGACAGCCTGCAGTGTGGGACAAGGAGGCCAGGTGCCCAAAACTGTGTGGGTTCTGGCCTAGGACTGGATAGCACCCCTTGATGGAGGTGGAGAGATGCATGGGGTATATTGAGGGAGGAACTCATGGTTGGTGTTATGTCCTCCTTTCTCTAAACTCTGTCTCACTGACAAAGTAACATTTGGCCCCTCGGTCAACACAAAGAGTTACACAAATCCCTGCTTTTTTGAGGTCTCTAAACATATGCACATTAGCACACAGTGTGCACAAATGTGGTGGGTTCATGACAGGTCAAACAGCACTTTAAAAAACAGCCCTAAAATGCATAGCAAATAGGAGTTACTAGGGCAGGTAAAGATGGTTACTAGAGTCTTGGGATAGGATGTTCTTTTCGAAACTGCCAGTATCTGGAAGATCAGATTAGGGACCTGTATTTAAATTATATTCACAACTCTAGTGGATCACCACTTCCTGGCTCAGCAGAAACATTGAATGAGAGATGGTTGTGTGTCTCTGCCTCTGACTCAGATCCAATACTTATTTTAGTCATATGTCCCATATCGGTTTGGGACACGTCATTGAAAAAAGATTAACAAACAAATCTTCTACATGTCCATGTCTTTTTTCTGCAGAATCAGATTTTGAAAAAAATAATATTGGAAACATCTAAGAACTGTTCTTCTGACCAGTTGGTAAAAAAATTATGCTAAAATCACTCAAAATTTCACAGTGAGATCTATTACTACTAATATATATATATTTTTTAATCCCCTGGGATACATTTTTTCTGATGTGCACAAGTATATTTAAATAAGATTGTATGTATTTTTAAGAAATAAGCTAATGAAACAGATTTTTTATTTTTATAAATAGAATCACCTAACAAACTACCTGAGTCTATCACTGTGGCTCATACCGATTAGAAAATCTCATGAAATGATTGTTTACAAATGAAAACCTATGCCACGAAGCCAAGTTGTACTTGTGAGCATGCCTGCATATGCCAATTTACCTTCACACCACACTGCCCAGAATGTGGTACAGTTGGCAAGAGCGCTGGAAACACCAAGTCAGTGCCTCCTTTGTGAGCGATTGTTCAAGCTCAATTGGCACTTCTGCAACACTGCTTTGTCTGTGAGATCAGGCAGAAGAATAGCAGAGGCTCTGAGGCAAAGAGCGGCCCATTGTGGTCAGTCAGCGCCCAAAGTTAGATGTCATTGTGATCATTCGATGGCTGGTGCCAAAGGCCATTGTGTCTCCTACCATGCCACAGTGGAGGTACTGAGTTGCTGAGGGAAATCGATCTGAGCGGGGACAAAGATCAGCGTTTTGTGTGTGTGTGTGTGTGTGTGAGGTTTGTATTGTTTATTTATGCGCTTGTATGTGTATTTGTATGTGTGTGAGTCCGTGTTGAGTGCTGTGTACTCTGTTTGTTTGTGGAAATTCAGCCGACGCATGACTTTCACACCCCTGGGATCAGCAGTTTGCCCCATCAGAAGAGAGACAGAGAGAGAGGTGGACCATGTGGACGCCCCCATTATGCCCCTATTGTGCCCATGCGGCTGCATCCATAGTGCTATTGCACGGGGCCAGTGGCATTGGAAAAGTGCTGTACAAGACACTTCGAGATAAATGTTCAGTAGACCTGTGTTTGGCATGAAGAAGAGAGGGGACAAAGAGCCTAATGAGAGCAGTGGACAGACTGAAAACACACACTGACTGTCAGCAGAACACAGGATGCAATGCGTGTAAAGCAGGCATATTTTTAAGCATTCACAGCAGTTTATCCCAAAATGGTATCCATGTCATGGCCACAGCATGATGTTCCACCACACATCTATACTTGTGAGTGTGTGACTCTGCGTGTTTGCGATGACTTCCAGTCCTGCTGGCCACAGCCTGAGGACGGTTGCTTAGGACTTGCATGCAAGCTGAGATAGGAGCAAGCCTGGGCAGGTCGCTTCGTTCCCTTCCCAGACAATGGCTGTTTCAGATGCCTGGCTGAGCAGGAGTCTTAGAGAATCTGTGAGAGACTGGGGGCCTCTCACAGCCCCAGCCTGACATGTATGCTTTTGCCAAGTTCCAGACAGACTTGCATACACAGAAAACAGAATCCTTAATTGCTTTTCTGATTGCTCAGATAAACAGCTCGACACTGAGGACTGAATTAGAGTCTTTTTTTTTTTTTAATTGTGTCATTTTGTAGATTGCTGTGCTGTCCTTGCTTGTTTCTAAGTGGAAGTTTAATACTTTGTTATTTGATAATATCCCCATAACTTAGTTCAGCAATACCTTGATCACACCAATAATCTCTCAGCTTTAAACCAGCCGTCTGGCTACTGTCAGTATGTGAACACTGAAGAAGTCCCTCCATACAGCTGTGGTTTACTGGGCATCTCCTGGGTATCAGTGTCAGAGGAGTTTGGCCACAAATGTTTGACTAGCACACAGACGTGGTATATGTTTCACTAGTGATTAATAGTTTCTACCGTACACTTAAGTATCGGTACTGAACAATGGCTGTGGCCAGCATCCTCCCTGAAGTAAAGTACCACACAATAGTGTTTTTCTAGACTTGAACATCCACCTCAATGGTTTCAGAATTAGTTGGGTGGGTAAGGATATAAACAAAGGTGTTGAAATGCTGTTACACAACCTTTCACAAACAGGCAGGTTCTGCAGGTGGACATGATGAAGTCAGCAGTTTGAAGGACTAAGCAGGGAGGACCTGCTGTAAGCTAGAGGCGGTTAGCCACAGCCCTCCTGAAGTGCTCTTGAGCAAGTTCACTGGTACTTCTTTTTTCTCATAATATTAAGATAATTTTCTTGATTAATAAATTAATTATTTGTCTTATTTTGTCCAGACGACAGTCTAAAATATTTTGTTAACCTAGCTTATATACTAGGGAAAAAAACAAGCAAATATTGATATTTTTTGGGGCATTAAACAAGTGATTATCAGATGTTCCATCACTACTCAATTTGTTGTTTCAGCTTCAATTGTCATCTGTGAAATTTACTCAGGTATCCAAATACAATGCAATTTACTAATTATGATACATTACAGCATATATCCTCTTTATAGTCTATACTGTATCCTTTCTCACCAATTACACATGCACCCATTAGTATCAAGAATGTCATCCTTGTGGAAAATAACAATTGGATTTATTAAGATGGAATAAGTCATAAAGTGCTCAATATTTCATTTGTTTTTCTATTTAGAGTACGAGACGCACACATTTAAGGCACGTAGCCAGAGTTAATTCATGTGTCCCCAGGTATATGAAGCACCATCTACCTCACTGGAGGCTGGAGGCTCTCTACTTTATGAATGGATGGGTGTGGCTCTGGTGACAAGCAATGATGCTGTGTCGTCACTGAGCTCCATGATAGGCGCTGGCGTGCTGTAGTGGTTGAAGGCTGGTCTACAGTGAAACATAACTGCTCAGACAACAGGAGAAGGAAAGGGGAGGAGAGGCGAGAGAGAGAGAGAGAGAGAGAGACGGAGACAGCACCCCACTCCCCAGCGAGGACCTAACTTCTGACCAGAAATTAGGTGAGATAGGGCTGAGGTAGAGGGGAATATATGGTTTATTATAGGACATGTTTTTTTTTTTTTACATGGGTAGTGAACAAATCATTAGGGGTGAGATTAGACAGATGCGATGAGGATGAAATGCATGCGAGCTGGGGAATAATCGTGGATAAATCCCTCTTTGCATTTGTGATGTAGAGTCATTACTTTAGAAAAAAAAAAAAAAAAAAAAAAAGAGTCATCCTGTCATGACGGGCAGCACTGCTGTGTAAAAACAAACAGACAGACAGACCTCCTCCATGTGCTCCCTCCTTGTAGGTGTGACAGAAACAACAAAGGGACTCGAACCAAACTCGCATCAGGACCACAGACATCTCTGAGCACCATAGCGTGTCTGCTGTGTTCATGTAATTACATTCCTCCTGGCGTCTCTCGGCTGCAACAGTCGGGACTATTTTTTTTCTTCTTCTTCTTCTGTCAGTTCTGGCAGGTCCTCACCCACCAAACACAAGCGTTTAGAAGCGAAACCGATCATTTGAGGACGATTCAAGTCCAGGCTGAGACGGGAGCAATTGTTAAAAAGAACAAAAAAAAAAGAACAAAAATGATTCCCATTTGTCATCCAGAGGGAATGCTCTGAAGTGACCGCATGTGTGTTTGTGCCTTGCAGTTTAATGGGGGAGAGATTTGACTGAAGGGAACAGAGTGAAGTGGACGGCGAGGGGAGAGAGACCTGCAGTGATTCCAGAAGTGAATGTCTGTCAAAGGTAGGATCCAGGGGATTGTCTCACACACAGCCTGCTATGTGTCTTAACTTGTAAACTGTATATACTCTCAACTCAACTCTACAGTGCAGACCACATGTGGATATTTAAGGGTTGCATAACTGTTGAGTTAGTTTGGGTTGCTCCGTTTTGCTCTTATGGACAGACCTGTCCAGTTGAAATGTAACTTCTTCTCCAGACAGTATTTGGTTAAGCTGTTTGGGAAACGAGACCCCATAAAAAGGGGCTGCAAGGCATCTTATATTTGGACTTGTCACTTGTCTGATGCCAAAATTTGCAAAATCAATGTGGGTCTGACACTTAAAGTCAAACCTAAAAAAAAATTCTGCTCTACATTTATAATAGTGGTTCTGCCCTAAAGGCTCAGTTCTATTTTGTGCCAAGTGAACTTGAAATGCCTGGTATTCTTTGGTTCTTTTTGCTTTTTAAAGATGAAAACATTGAGATGAAAATGGCATACTCACAAAGAGATCTTTAACATATATCATGCAATGTTACCAGGATGAATGATGGCAAAAACATTTTCGTAAAAAGAAACACAAATTACTTTTTTACAAAAAGGGGAATTATAATTTCAAGTATTAATAGACAATATTATAGTAGTAAAATGATGCAAAATACTTCAAGTCCCACAATGTTAACATCAGAGCCAGTCTTTGCTTTGCAAAAGTCTAGTTTGCTTGGCCTGGTTAAATACAGAATCACACATATCCACCACCTGCAGCCTAGATGAGTGAGTCCAGCATGAAGGCATACCTGAGGTGTGGAGTCACTCCGTGTATACAGAGCCAAACAGTGGCTGATCTAGATATTGTATATGCTAATGCACACAAAGGCCAAAGCATAGGAGGAAAGTGGGAATCTCTGACAACAGCCAAAACAGCATCCAGCTATCAGCTCCACCAGCAATGCCCACAGGGGTAGACTATTCCCTGTTTTTTTTCCATTCTTTCCTCTTTATTTTTCCTACGCTGTGTTCAGAGAACAGATGGTGGGTTTGACATCAGTTCCTCTGTTCTGTCCCACTCCTCTGTGTTTTTCTATCAGCTGTGGAATTTGAACCATTCTTCCTTCGGGTTGAGGCCCATCCCTCATGTCTGCCCCTGCTCAGAGGAGTAGGTTTTCTCCAGAGGAGGCTATGAGTGTGTTTCTGGGTAACTGGGGCTTTCCAGTCGAGTTGCGCATTAAACATTCCTGGCTGCTGGATGGCCGTCTAGAGGGCCAAATCCACACAGCTGGGAGTCATATAAGAAGCCCAGTCTTTGTGTGAGTTTAACATTATCGCACACATGCTGACACACATGCTGACACACATGCTGACACACATGCTGACACACATACAGAGTCTGCTTCGAGCCTACACCTCCCCTCAACAGGATCCAGAATGACTTGAGGCAGTGAGATGTATGCATGGGAAGGCTAGTTTGCATTGTTTGTATGTGAATGCATGTATGCCTGCATATATGTATGCAAGGACGGTGAGTTGTAATTATTAAAAAGTCGAAACAATGCCAATTGAAAGGCACTCGAATGCACACCCTTGCACGCCAACACAGGCATTCACACATCAAAAAAACCAAAAACTAAGACAGAGACTCACAGTCACCGTACAACATTGTCTTCTTCTCTTACCAGCACCACATGATGTTTGTCCTCTTGAGTAAGTTTTGCGAGAGAGTGTAAACATGGTGGGGGGGAGTGAGAGAGAGAGAGAGAGAGAGAAGGAGAGGGAGAAAGAGAGAAGCAAGTGATTGTGTTGGTGATGGCAACTGTACAGTTTGTTTCTCTCTCATTGGCTGCCTCTTTGGTTGTTTTTGAAATAGGGTGTCAGTGTGCAAAGAATGTGTATGCAAGAGCAGAAAGCAGAGTGAGACAGCGAGGGGAAAGTTAAGGAGCATAGGCCTTGTGTGCTGGGAGAAGAGAAGTGAAGAGGGGAGAGGGGAAGAGAAGAGAAGAGAGGAGAGGAGAAGAGAGAAGTGCTTGTTGAATAATATAGCTTGTAAATAAGAGAGAAATGAACTGTAGGGAGTAGAAAGAATGGAGGGAAAAGGAGTGCAGATCTTGAAGAAGAGGGACACGAAGGGGGTTTGGCTGAGGGGAAACTAGAGCAGAGCAAGCTGAGGGAGTGACAAAGAGAAAGAGAGAGATTGAGAAAGAGATCAAGTGAGAGAGAGTATGTCAGGCGCTAGACTGCGCGTTACTGTAAACATGTTCAATCTGAGGGCAAAACCTTGCATCTTTTCCCACTTCCTCTTCTAAGTTTAAACCGAAAAAATGGTAAAGAAAACAGGTAACCTTGCCCTATCTTGAAGGAAAAGTATCTGTTATCTTCTCAGAGCAAGTGAAAAACAGTTTCGCAACAGATTCAACATGAACAAATTTGAACATCTGTCTTAACTTCCTCTAATGTGGTAATCCGATGCACTGTCACAGGCACTTTTTCTGCCTCTTCTGTATGTGTGTGAATAGCTTTATCGGCCTCTGCGGCTGGTCTTAGTTACAGTGAGTTAATAAATTTCATCAACAGTTTGGTCCGCTAAACAATAAAAACAATATTAATATAAAATCAAACACATATGCCTGCAACAAACTCCTGTTTCATGTATGCAGGAAGTAAAACACATCTTTACAAGGCCAAACGGCTCACGTGTGAGGCAATGAGGCTGTTTGTGTGTGTTGAGAGACCCGGATAGGAAGGTGTTGCGTCGCCAGCGAGGACAGGGCAGGATCCGACCAAGAGGGAGAGAAGAGATAAGAGAGACACTTCAGGGATAGTGTCTTCATCCGGTCGTGGCCCTGCTGGGCTGAGGCCAGGGTCTGACAGGGGGCTATGGAGAGATCCAGGATGACTGCACTGACAGGGAGGCGTATTGCACAATCTCACTGTTGACAGAATATGGGTAAAGAGTTCTGGGCTAAAGGGTTTTTAAGCAGCAAGAACCGCTTCATTTATGTATGATCAGTGCTTTCAGATTGTAATTAATGAATAAAATCACAAACTTTTTATTTTTATTTTTTTAAATCCACTTAAAAAAACATATGTAGTTGTTTCTTGGTGGGACTTTATGCCCCTCTGGTTCTTGGTTGTTTTCTGTATGACGTCACCTGTAGGAAACTCTGCCTGCTCACATGTTCGACATTGTGCAGCTTCAAAACTGATTATGACAGGCCGGAGAAAAGTCAAGGTCAAGGTCAGGTAGCATTTCAGCGGAAGAAGAGACTGCTCTTTAAAGTAAATGGCAGGTGGATTTACTGGAACTCTGAGGTAATAGGGTAAAATCTCACATTTGCCAATATGCACATCATTAATCATTAATAGCATCTAAAAGCTGCTGCTACTGTTTCCCTAACCCTAACCCCTTAACCCCTACACACAGCAAATACATTTGAATAGTTCCTTCTTCAGACCTGATGTTAGTTTAATTTCACCAAATCTATGTTACTGACAGTTCATGTTTGTGGGTACTTGCATGCGTGTGCGTCTGCATGTGTGTTCAGAACGCGACAGCATGTTATGCCACAGACACCAAGAGGCACAGCTTGGTTGCTTGGCTCTAGCTCCTCTCTATTTATGTTCATGTTTGTGTGTGTGTTTGTGTGTGTGTACTTCTGTGTATCATGGTGGTGTGGATGTATCACTGCAACAAATATATCTTCCTGTGCATCTGCGTGCTAGTGTACATGCATTTATTTTTGTATGTTTGCATCTCTGTACGCAATTTCATCCCTGGGGTCTGTTTCTTTCTCTCTCGTTTGTGGCGGAAAGCCGATCCCCTCGGGTGAATTGGCTCCACAGTCATTTGACTGAGGATATGCCAGCTAGGTATTCAAGTGTTTGTGTGTGTGTGTGTGTGTGTGTGTGTGTGTGTGTGTGTGTGTGTGTGTGTGTGTGTGTGTGTGTGTGTGTGTGTGTGTGTGTGTGTGTGTGTGTGTGTGTGTAGAAATCAAAGATTGCATTTCACACCATAGGAGGTTGTCTGAGGGTTTTGAATAGGTTGATGTATTTGTGTTGAGTGCTACGTGCATGGTTGGACGGGTGTGGCTGTCCTTCCATCCCCAACAGGACTAAGGAGGCTGACCCACGCACCAACCACTTCCCAAGTCTGTGTGGGA
Organism: Anoplopoma fimbria; assembly: GCF_027596085.1. Classification (NCBI taxonomy): domain Eukaryota; kingdom Metazoa; phylum Chordata; class Actinopteri; order Perciformes; family Anoplopomatidae; genus Anoplopoma; species Anoplopoma fimbria. The sequence continues at coordinate 1,815,314 of NC_072461.1, forward strand.
TCAAACAGCCCCATATGTCTTGCTTCTGTGTTGTTCACACGCAGTGGTGTTCTCTAGCGTCTCATTTTCAACGCTTGCAAGCGTTGGCTGTCTGTCTCTTTCCCTTCCTGTTTGTTTCCACCTCTTGTCTGCCTGTCTGTCCACCTGCCTTCCTGTAATAACTCACATCCCATTACAGACACTATTCAAAGCTGTGGCTTTCATTAATTCAGAATTAAGAAACCCCAATTAAAACCCTTAGCAACATCAGTGAATGACTGTGCTGGGTTGAGAGCAGGACAGTTTGTTAACAGTTTCATTTTCTTGTTTTGTCAGAGAGAGAGAGAGAGAGAGAGAGAAAGAGAGTTGCCACTGCATGCTGAATGTCACGTAGACGTTTGCTCTCATATCATTTTAGCACGGATTGCTGTTGTTACTGGAACACGTATAAATGTGGTCAAGAACAATGATGAAGAGGTTTCTTTCAGTTTTCTGTGACCTTGGGTGTTGCTGTGTTTTGGCAGTTAATTGCTTTCATTGTACAGTTCCTCCTTACTCTGCCTATATTGCATGCATCCAAAAACCCTCCACCACACCCAAATTCACACACACACACACACACACACACACACACACACACACACACACACACACACACACACACACACACACACACACACACACACACACACACACACACACACACACACACAGACAAACACAGATTAAAACACAATGACTCACACCCAAAACCACATGAACCTCCGAACCTATATTTGGAAACACAAAGAGACATTAATACATTGACACATGCATGTGCTCTCTTCCTGTCCACATGCCTTTGTCTCCTCTCTAGAAAGAGCTGAAGGCTATTAACTAATCTGTGGAGTGAGAAACGCCCAAGGGTGCCATTCCTGCTTATCAGGGTCAGACCAGTTTCAATGTTTGCCAAGGCACTAATGAAACCACAGGATTTTTATCTGTAATTATGTTTGTGTAAGTATGATTATACCTGTCAACGGGTTAAGGTGTTTCCTTTCAAATCTATATACAGGTTGTAATCGGCCGCAAGCTATTTGATCGAGGGCTGCCCATTTTTTTGCAGTTTAGGAGGCTGATGCAACCTGACTGACACTCTCTCTCTCTCTCTCTCTTTCTCTCTTTTACACACACACACCAGAAAGGATGAATCAGATTTACTGACTGAGAGTAGTAAGTTGCAGACGAGAGTTCTGTCATCATCCTAGTCAGTGTTTGTCTGACTCCCGTCTTTGTGGTTCGCTCTCCATGAAAATCTGAAATCGACTCACCATCATTTATGTGGTTTGGCTAACCAGTTTCAGCTTGGATCTATTTTTAGTCATTGCGTACTTCTGGAACCTTTTCCTTAATTAAAACAAATTGATGTAAAAAATCATAAAAGTCAAGTTGGTGCTTTTTTTCATAAATGACAGAGTAGTATGAAGCATGAGAATATGTAAATCATAAATATATATATATGTATAGTGAGTTATAGCTTGTATAGATCTGTCTAGATAGTATATTACTTTGTAAAGTTGTTCTCTCTCTGTTTATCACTAGAAAACAATACTCTAATTTCAACATAAATATTTAATCAATATCATCAATATCATTCCTATTTTATATCATGTGCTTCTTAATACCGATGCATTTTTCAACAGAGGTCCTGTTATGAATAATTATTGACTTCCTGAGTGTTGTTTTGCTCCATTATAGCTTTTATGGTTTTCTGTTAAATTGCTTCCCGTCACTGCAATGATCAATAATACAGTAGGGACATACTGTTTTTCTAAACTAAATAATTAAAAGCCATATAGAATTGTTCAGGACATTTTGCGATGTGTAAATGGTGTTTTGCACATCCTAGTGTGTCTCATCTGAACATTTCTCTGGTCTGAAGGTCCGCTGTTCACAAGTGGTTTGGATTAGCTGGGATCAACAGTTATGCACCATCTAAAAGAGCTTCCACCCCAATGCCCCTTGCCCTTATTCAAATGATTAAAGCCTCAGTCTCAGTGCTGCAACTTGGCAATGAATGACATGTGGTTACAGTGTGAGGTGACTATTGTGTGCCGGTTGTATCACCAGGCCACGGCGCAGCAGTGCGGAAATAACCGACACCAGTATAGATTTTTCCATAACGCTATTTTAGGATGCCGACTGTGCATAGTTTTGTGTGAGCATCTGTGTGCATGCATGTGCCGTTTTGTTTACGATATTCCTGCAAAGGTGAATATCGTAACACTATATTTAGTGGTTTTTTGTGGCCAGCTGAAGGATCACAAGGCTCCTCTACTGCCTGAGAAAAAGCTTTAACCTCTCAGGGTTACAAAACCCACTAAAGCTTTCTCAAACCACTATTGGATAAAGTCAAAACTGCATATCCATTGAGATAAATACGTTGTTGTTTTGCTCTGTCTGTGAGATGCAAGGTTTTACCACACAACAGGTTTGTTTTTGTTTGTGCAAGTGCAATACAATATGAGGAACTCTAACTAACAGAATGGATAAACAACATGCAGGGTATTTGAAGTAAACACAACAAAGGGCCTTCCTGTTATGCCTCAGCTCTCTGTAATGTGGTTTATTTGTCTGTGACTCAGTCTGTCTGTGTGATTTTTGCTTTTTCAATTCTGTTTTTTAACCCCCCCCCCTCCATTTCATCCTCTCTATTTATGTATCTGTGAGCAACAGTGTGTTTTAAATAGAGACAGACTGATACTGGTTTCCTTAGCCCGACACCAATATATATATTTAGCATAAGTTATGTTAAAAGAGGACAGTATATTGGTAGATATATTTATTTTACATTAACACTCATCATTGAAATGTGGTTGTTATGGTGAAATGTATCGAGTTAGATCTTTTACAGTTACATAATATAATAAAATTTTCATATCCGGCAACAAACAGTATACGGCTATACTGATATAGTGTGTATTTAATAAGCCAGTATTCGCTGATTAAAGCAGTCCAAGTGTAGCATTCAAGCTGTAGTTTTTACAGCTTAAAGAGCTGTGGCTCTCCACTTTTCTCTAATTTATTCTTTATTTCTTATGAATTACTAGATACTTGTATCTCCTTAAGCCTCTCAAAGTTATTCGAATAAACCTATACAAATAAATGACTCTTTAGTTTAACTGGTTGCCACTGGTGGCCATATGCAACCTGTGATGAGAGGTCCCAGGTACTTTGCTTCATTTTAGCAGGTCACAATCCATAGGGGCTGGGAACCTATACAGTACTTCTCAGAGTGTGCTGGGTTGATGTACTGACTGTGTGCAGTGTAATCTCTGCTTCTATGTGGCTTGTGGCTATGTGTTTGGCTTGGCTTCGGTTTGTGTTTGATCAGGCTGTTTCTGGAATACTGACTGACCTGTACCGAGGCCGAATGCATTTCCTCACAACGTTTGCCTTTTTCTTTTGCTCCTGCCCCTCCCCCTGGTTACTGTCACATTGGTCAAAACTTTACACAATTTCAATCCCTTACATTAAAGAATTATAAATCTATCAATATTGCTGCCCATATATGTTAATACATTACCAGATGATTACAACTAAAACAACCAAAGAAGATTTTTCTTTTTCTGTCCTATGTTTAGAAGAATGAGAGCTCCATTGCCCTCCGTCACCGTTTCCTGTTTGTTGTCTGATCTCAACCCCAGTCCAAAGTTTACTCTGATACATCCTCACCAGAGCATTTGAGTGTCTGCTGATCTGTCTGAGGTTCAGAGAGGTCACCAACATTCCCAACATGTCAGAGGTGTCCGATTGACATAGATTTCAAGTACTGTTGGAAAAACCTCCTGGCAGATGACAAATGACAGTACTTTGTTGTGGACCACCCATTGATCTGCCAATAACGGGCTGGTCAATGATGCATTTATAGGTATCTAGAGCATGACTTTAGCCATCATTGTAACCCATCTGAATCAGAATGAAGGCAGATGTGGCCTGCTGGGTCAGTTAAGTCATACTTTCCCTTAACACTATTAGATAGTATCAAGAAATCACCAAATTGTATCTCGTATTTGGCTTATTCCTGCAAATACATGGCCAAAGTTATGTGGTGACTGTTATGCAATGACTAGAACTAGGGCATCCACAGTAAGGTTTAATAGCAAGTTGTTTTTTAGCTGCCTAACAGGACATCAGTAAACACCAGGCTTTAGTCTCAGACCTTCACTATCTTCAATAAATTCTTGAGGAATCATCTATTTAGGCAAATGCAACAATAGGTCATACTGAAGTAAACACCAGAAGAGTCCTACATCATTATATGTTCAGGTTAACACGTGGGGTTTCATCTTTTTACATTTGTTAAAAAGTATTTCTTAAAACCCATCATATTACATTTGCCTTGCTATCTCCATATTAACAAGTTCCAGGAACAAAATATTCCATTTAAGGCACTTTGCAGGTAGTCCATGATAAGCTCCACTCTTATCCCTGCTGATGGATTAACTAAAGGACATATAAAAAAAAAAAAGCTTGGGGGGATATATCTGGTGGATTAAATGTACCTGGGGAGTAAGTGTCATAAATGTAATCATACGTGGCATAGAGAAGATTTTCAGAGGATTACACGTGTTAAACTTGTTAAAGGCATGATGTAGCAGAGATGTTTGACATGGTTATGACCTTGGTGACTCAGAATCCTACCATCAGGTACCAATCCTTCTTTATTCTTCAGAGTTCAGTGCTGTGCCTTGTCTTCCTACCGTTTGGCGTGTAGTCCAACATGTCAAAGGAAAGTGTAGACAGATACTGAATGAATAACTTGGTGATATGCTACATTTAATTACAGGTGCATGTGTTTTGGTATGTAATTAATAAACATTGGCATTTAAACTCACCCCATGGGTAACACTGAACCAAACTGCATACTGATTAAGTATCCTGATTACTTCTTGATCTCCATCTCATTCCTTGACCTGATTCTCACACCTGACCTCTGCGTCATTTCAAGCCAAACCCCATGATCTAAGCACAGCTCATCTTCACCCCTATCATGCCCTCAGGCCTGATCAGCCAGTGAATCCACCAAGGAATTCCTGAACCTACTGGCTCAACATGAACTTCCCAAGGTAATTAAAGTGATCTTTCACGTTGGTGGAGCATTAGCCACAACATTGAGTGCCCCTTCATGAGTCAACAAGCCACTGCGATCTTTACAGAATCTATGTGCATCATTATATGGATCTTTAAATCTTAATTCTCCATTTGCTTGCAGTTTCGAGGAACCATACAGTTTTGTCAAACCCATTCATCTAACACATATAATGCAGTATAATCTGTGCTTGAAGAGGACACTTCTTCCCCCAACAAAATGGCACCACTTCAGATTTTAAAGTTATGCTTGGATTCAAATGGGCTAATTTTCCAGCAAAGTGAACTATCACTTTAAGAGTTTGGACCAGCAGCTGAAGAGAGCCTTAATAAGATTAGCCCTGCCACTTGACAGCCACAGCTTAAGAGGCACCTCTACTGACCCGTGTGCCTCTACCCAGCAGAGAGTGTGCATTTGTATTTGTTTGTGCGTGTATGTATTACAAAAATTGGGTTTAGTTAGTGGGGGAGCCTGTTTATGCCTCCATGTTTGATTTAATGTAAAAACCAAGAGTCAGTCAAGTCAGAAAAACAATTAAGACATGGCTGTACAACCTCAATCCCCTCAGGTCAGAATGCAGACGGTATATCATGCCTGTGCTATTCACAGTTTGTCTTTATCACAGAAGATTTACGCCACTCAAGTATCCACTCAACCCTTCAGCCTCTCAAAAAACCCTGTTACATCTTGTCCACCGCCAGGCACTCTCTTGTTTTAGACCCTGGTTTAGGGTGAAGTAGGCTATAAATTACAGGCAAGGATTCTACACCAACAAGAAAATAATTCGCCAAACAAAAGGCCCACAGAATTACTGGATTGTCTTAAAGTTTTTCCTACTACAAATCAGAGATGTTTCAAACATGGTGCTTGAGGCCTTGCCAAGGAAACCATAGCCACAAAAAATCCGGGGTAACTTGACATGGCTACTGTATGCATTGCTGGTGGCAGATTTGCTGTTGGTGTTTGTGTATGCAAGATGCCACATGACTCTATATGGAGTCTGAGGGCAGCTAGCAAGGGACAGCTAGGAATATGTTGTCTTGTTCACATCAGGCACTGGTTTGTGAAAGCCATGCACCTCACAGTAAAAATGTAAGTTGGCATTAATATCATAATCAGAGGTCTGTTTATTCTCAGACAGAGAACCATCACCACCAACCCCACCACACACCCTCAGCAGTTCTGCCTTTTCTTTTTCACTCATCCCACCCTCCATCCTTCCCTTCTGCTTAGCTATTCCCACCTCTATCCAGCCTTTGCTCAAGGACCTCAAGCCACTTTACATTCCCAACATATTCCAGTAAACACTTTCTGTAGCAACGGGGGAAAATATCTAATATCAAGTGTGTCAACAAAAAGTGTTATAACGTTTGCTTACTGTTTGGGATACAGGGGACCTTGGGCACAGTTTAATTAATATTAATCATACAGACGTTATCTTTGAATCCATGTTTGGTTTTGACAGCACAGCTGATTCAATATTACTTCTTTCTCTACAGGGTGCACACCTCAAACACACTTTTTTTTAAAATGCTACCGAGTTTGTGGAAAATGTAGTTGCTTAATTTGGTCATCAGATGAAAATAATAACAAACATCTAGGATTTTTTTAATTCAAATTTGGACAATTGGTTGACTTTCAAATTGGACAGTTTGGTGTCTGTGGTCCTCCAAGATAATGCAAAAGATGAAGGCAATGCCAACAAAACATGAGATCTAATTTAAAATGGTCTCAAACAGACTTTTTGTCAAGTTCATATAAAAAGATTTTCGAGATAGATCATTTTTTACAACGCATAAAACCTGTGTTATCCTAGAGCAAAACAGCATTTAAGGGTGAATACATCCGTTAGCACCTAACTAATGCACTGTAGCATTTTACTCCATTGAAGTGTATTTCTTTTCTTTTTCTGTTGTAAGCAATGGAGTGATATGTCTTCATTAGGATACAATTAGGCAACAACAGCTGGTCACATACATGGAGTTTTCCAACTGACTGTAGATAAGACAAGCTACTGATAAATGACTAAGTAAACAATAACCCCAGCCTCTCTCTTGCACTCTGCTGTCTGTCTCTTTCTGTGCTTTCCCTCAGGCCTTATCTAGCATTGAATGTTTTTCACTTTAACTCACACTCTGCTAACATGCCCACTTCCTATTGCCACATAGGCCGGCTGTTACAAAACACTCTGTTTCATGCCAGAGTGCCGGCTCAGGCAACAGAGCTCAGTCACCTCACCATGTCAAAGTATGTGTGTATATTTGTGTGTGACAGAGAGAGAAAGAGAAAGACAGATTAACAGTGGTGGATGAAAAGGCGAAAAAGAGAGATATTGACGTAGATGTATGTATGTTTCTGTTTTATTCACTGTTCTTCTACCTGTGATCATTTAAGAATGCCAGTTTTCCACAGGCTCATTTTACTTAAGCCTCCAGTCGTTCATTCCTTTCTCACCCCTCACCTTTGACCTCTGAATTTTCTTCCCAGAGGAACAAATTGAAATTCCTGTGTTGATGCATTATTTCAACAGAATTGCGTCATCCTGCCAAAAAAGTAGCAAATGATCTCATACTGGAGATCTACATACACAAATGTGGTATGTAGGGTTTGTTCATGTGTGTGAATGTGCGTGTGTGTGTGTGTGTGTGTGTGTGTGTGTGTGTGTGTGTGTGTGTGTGTGTGTGTGTGTGTGTGTGTGTGTGTGTGTGTGTGTGTGTGTGTCCGCGCTTAAGGTAGAATTTAATCTTTGATACTGTTATCAGCACCATGGTGCTGGAGGACTGTTTGGAAGACCCACTGCAGCTCTGACCTACTTGTGTGAGTGTATACAGGGCTTCATGTAGGCTGTTTTCCACTGAGTGTGTGTTGTATGTGTGTGTGTTTATTAGTGCTTGGGACAGTGTGTGTTTGAGGAGATCTCTCTGTGGACTCAGGGAGTGTGAGAAGCCGGGTGTTTTGACAGCTTTAGAACAGTTCCAGTACAGTGCTGAGGCAGGGGGTGTGCAGGCCTGTTGGATATTTGGGCGAGCTGTAGGGGTGAGAATAGGGCCGGTGGAGGAGTGGACAGGAGGGGGAGAGTTTCATTTCAGTCCAAAATTGTGTAAAATTTAAATAAATTCATGATGTCATCTTAAATCAATCCATTTGAGCCCACAGGTAACCATAATGTAAACAAGTAGCGAATTTTACTGAAACACCAGCAATTTTTAAAATGGTGTATCTATTGTAAAATGAAGCCCTTCCTATATGTTTGATAAAAACGGAGGTGAAGGCATTTGCAGAGGTAACATGAAAGTATTGTGAAAGAGAAAGCGGTATCCACGGGATACCAAATTGTGATTTACTGAACAAAATGTTTTTTACCTAAATAAACAAATTCAATCCTTCAATAAAACTTGAGGAACATTGGATGGCGTTGAATATACTGCAGACTAAACGGAGTATTTGTCCAAGCAGCAGGACCTCCTTGTTGATGTAGTTATGCCAAAGAATGATCTCAGCTCATTCTCCCAACTTTAATCTCACCAAAGTGTAAAAGCAATGGGAGTGTACTTCCCACACAGTTAATAAAAGAGCGATAAAGCTCATGAAACAAAGCCACTCAGTGCTTTCTGTCCTACTGTAGCTGAAAAGGCCAGACATAAACTCAGGCTGTGCTGCTTTAGAGTTCTCTCACAAGAACACCTCTCCAACAAAGGGGCTGCCTTTCCACATTTCTAAGCCCGCTCAGTGCCAGTGCTGTTGAACCCCTGCTTTCTCCAGCAACATTCCAGTCCATCTTTCATGCTGTTTCATTCTGGCCATGCCAGCCAGGTCAAGGGCCAGAGTTTTCTCAGGGCTTCAAGACAAATAGATATAAAAAAGACATCTCCACTTGGTTGCACATTAAGCTCTTGTTCACATAACAGTGGTGTTGATGCTGGTGTAATGGCATGTGTGATTTTGCATGTTGTGTGCAAGAACATACATGAAAACACAGTTTGTGGGGACTGAGGAGAAAAAGGTTCAAGTAATAGATTTGTGGTTTGCTATAGCGTTATCCTGCGTCATTTAGCTCATTGCCTCTAGGCATATAGTGTGGCATTCACTGTTGATCTGCACAAGGACAGACAATGTAGGCTAGGTGCAGTGGCCTTGAGTGTCAACACTGACATAATGTAGCAGAGAGGGCAGCTTATATCACCTTTGTTTCAGAGAGGTCAGTACCAAATACTACCAGTAGATGTCTGTCTTCAGTCTTCGGTAAAAAAAAAAGGAAGTTGGTAGATCAGACTGTCCTCATTCCTCACATGGCCAAACACTGCAAAATGTCCTAAATTATTTGTAAGATGAAATGCAATCTAATACAAATCCATTTTCCCTTCTTATCTGGAATTGCAGGCATGGCTACAATGAAAGGCAGATGGACTCAGAGGAAGGTTCTTTTCTTTGAAACATGCCTGGGCAAAGAGTTCAGCTGCATAATTTAAAATTTAGTAAAAACTATTTTGCTGGCATAATAGTGAGGCATTTTACCCCCTGGCACCATGGCAACATTCTTCTTCCCAGATATAGCTTAACATTTCAGAAAGTAATTCCCAGACATCAAGATCTTGGAAAAATGTGAAGGGCAAAAGGCTTGGTGTTTTCCACAGCAATCCGTGATCTGCCTTTCTTTTCTTGGCTCCTGTCTTTTGCAGCAATAAATAAGTGTTGCTATGTGGTAGCTAGTTGCTATGAACACCCAGAATAACCATAGAACAGACATTCTCTCTCCATTGCCCATGAGTAATAACTAAACTATTGCATCATTTATCTGGATTTTAGTTTGGATAGGGGATGACTAATACGTATGGGCAAGGATTAAAGGAGAAATTAAGATAAAATCAGATGGATGTTTATACTTTTGCATTTTACTAGTGTATATTTGTATATATTTTTGGTAAATGTGTGCAATGCTTTTTTTTTTTTACTGTCCTGTCCCTCGTGTTTGATTAATATTGAAAGACATAATGACAGAGAGTCTACAAGCAGCACAGTAGTGGACGTGAATGCTCTGAATGACTGTAATGTAATGTAATGTAATGTAATGCTCCACCACCCAAAAGGCAGCATGCTTTATGGCACTTATTGAGTTAACAGGTTGGAAAGAGCACAGTTTCGGGGCGGGGATCCTCTCATCATTGCAGGATACGATTGGCTCTTAAGTCCTAATCTCTTATGAGACTTTAAAGTGGTCCTCTTCAGCTCCAACATCCGACATGTACGGTCTTCAATACAAGTTATTTGAAGTGTTCAGCCACTTCCATTGTCCACACCGGTGCAACTATTCATGTGAAAGAAAGCCACTAGACAGTTGTTCTCTAGCCCCAAGTCACACATCAAAGTAAAAATTGAAGATACAAGAGAAAATATAAACGCCAAGGGTTGAATATGATGTTGAAATTAATGCAAAAAACCCAAACGTTTTAAAATGTAAAATGCCCTTGCTATTAATCTCTTATATGCTTTCTAGTCCACCCTCAAAAGTCACGGACCTTCAGTCGGTGTATCTATAACAGTGGAGATGCCTTAAGGCAGGGGTGGGCAATTATTTTTCCCAGGGGGCCAAATGAGCAACTGAAAATATTTTGGAGGGCCGGGCCAAAATGCCGAACTCAATTATGCATAATATACATTTTATTTCTATATAAAAAGCAGTAAATGGCATTGTTTTGACCGCTGGTAAGAGTGTATGTTATTATTTGGCAATTAAAAGGTGAGGTTAGCTTTCAAAAATATCATTTATTCAAATAGAATTTCCAAAATGATAAACAAAATGTGAAACATTTGACTCATTTCCAGTTAATAGTTTCATTTCAGTCCAAAATTGTGTAAAATTTAAATAAATTCATGATGTCATCTTAAATCAATCCAGTTAATTTTCAATTAATAACAAAGGGCATTTTGAGTTTCATATACTATTGAAACAAGGATTTTCTTAGCTTTCTAAAGACATCACATCATCTTTGTAGCCAAAATAAACAAGACATGTCACTGAACTGTGTAACTGTGTAAAGCAGGGGTGTCAAACTCAAATACACAGTGGGCCGAAATAAAGAAATTGATACAAGTCAAGGGCCAGATGGGTTCAACGTTTATTGAAAACTTATTGAAAGAACCTTAGTGCACATATTGAACCTGGAACTAACAAGGCCTATAGAGTATTGGCGGCTGTGGCACATGAGGTAGAGCGCTTGTCCCGTAACCACAAGGTTGGTGGTTCAAACCCCTCTACCGGCAACATGCCGAGGTGTCCTTGAGCAAGACACCTAACCCCAAGTTGCTCCCCGGGCGCTTCATTGCAGCCCACTGCTCCTCCGGGATGGGTTAAATGCAGAGAAATAATTTCCCCATTGTGGGACTAATAAAGGATTGATTATTATTATTATTATTATTATTATTATTATTATTATTATTATTATTGCCTATAACAACATTAATTATGAAATAAATGAAATAAAAATGATAAATAATACATAAATAAATAAAAATAAAAGTAATAAAATCAGTTTCATTAATTGCTTATGGCTCTATCTGCAGTTTTTCCAGAGTAATTTAAAGTGAAAACATTGGACACAGAAAAGAAAGTGTATTCGTGTATTCGTTTTTTCTGACAGCAATTGAACGCAGCACAAGATGAGTTGTGTGGTGACGCGCATCGTGGGGGCGTGGCTTAGCTGCAGTCAGCTGGAGGAACAACAACAGAGCAGGAGGCGGCTCAGACCAGAGAGGGTTTAAGGCCAGCTATGTTTACATCCTACCCCGAGCAGCGTGCCATTACTTCAGGTCTGCAGCAAGCGAGTCAGGACCTGACAAATAACGGGACCACCGTGAACACCTCTTCTTTCTGAGCGTCTTTGTCCGGTTTGAGGGACATGTGGGTCAATTCCGGAACCGTCGGAAGGTAGGGACCCTCCTGCAGCAGTACTGGGTCACATCCCCCCCGATGCAATTCTCTTTGTGCACAAAGCAATCCGCACACTGCTGGTAATTATTATTATATTCCTTTATTGATCCCCATGGGGGAAATTCAAGTGTTGCAGCAGCTCAACTACACAGACACAGACAATAAATACACATACTATACAACTACACAGACAATAAATACACATACTATACAACTACACAGACAATAAATACACATACTATACAACTACACAGACAATAAATACACATACTATACAACTACACAGACAATACTATACAACTACACAGACAATAAATACTATACAACTACACAGACAATAAATACACATACTATACAACTACACAGACAATAAATACACATACTATACAACTACACAGACAATAAATACACATACTATACAACTACACAGACAATAAATACACATACTATACAACTACACAGACAATAAATACACATACCTTCACTCTAAAGATTCTTAATTCATCAGCTGTATTTAAATCATGTCATTGTGACCTTAATGTTGACTACTTAATGGATTTTTTTTTTTTAAATCTCTCAGATCTCTATAATGTCCCTGTTATAGTTTCTTATATTTCACATGTAATACAATATTTTTTTAATCCCACGTGTGCTGCACATACTGCTTCAGAACATTCTGAATCAGTGCTGTAGTGCAGCGGATGGGCTTGGCACATTACAAAGGCTTATCAGTGCATCATTGTGGATGTAGGATGACATCCACCTGCCTTTAACAAACACAGATGATAACAGACACCTTACCAGGTGTGTAACCTGCATTACGTTTCTGCACACAGCTATGCCAAAGCAATAGATGGCCTGCTTTGTCAAATCGGATACCAAAAAAGAAAAAAAAAAAAATATGAATGAGCCAGGTGGTTATGAATGGCTGCGGGGAGAGGGAGCTCTTCATTGATGAGTGTAGTGATGCTCCAGCACAGGATTTACTGGAACAGCATGCGGATCAGAGCTGTGACAATACATAACGGTCGAAATCTGAGTTTTTGAGCATGCACGTGGTATGTTTGGAAACTATATATTGTAAAATAATATGATAATTAGGGTTCAGGCTTTTGAATGGACCCGGCTTTAATATCCTAGCCCATTTTAAAGGGTATTTATGTTTAAATCCCCTGTTACATTCCCAAAGGAGATTTATGGCCCGGAATGTGTTGTATGTTGGGTTACTTTGGCTCAAAGTTACAGTAAATCACAATTGCTTTGGCACAACACACACACACACACACACACACACACACACACACACACACACACACACACACACACACACACACACAATGCTGCTGATCCTGTGACTATGACGTCATCGGTTGGATTGCGTGCAGGTGGCTGCGTGGTTGGTGAAGAAGCCTCTCCCTTCAATCTGGAAATGGATAAATAAGAGTTTTTATCTTACCATATATCATTTCCAGTCATCAGCAATTATTTATATGTGCAAGATGTGGTTGGGTAAACAGTTTGGCCCACTTTTCTTTCATATTGTGCAGTTTTAGTATTTTGATAAATGTATCTTTCTCCTGAAAAGATGTCTATTAATGGCCACCTGACTGCGGCTCAACCATTTGCATTACTAAATATTATTTGCCATTCTGGTACAAATTAGCAATTTTAGTAAAATTAGTTTTTGGTTTTTAGATTTTCTATCAGCCTACTGCTACTGTTAATTTATCAATGATCCTGGCTGTCATTATGTATAAGGTCAAATGGATCTGGGACAGCGCTGTTTATTGTCCTGGTTAGGTACTAAGCCTAACACTTTGACTGTGTCAACAGCTTTGAGATAACATAGTGCAGCACTGACAGACCCACATGGAAGAGTCAGCCAGCATTATATGGCCGTCCTGAATGTTCTGATCCCTGAAACAGGCTGTAGTGGAGGGTACACAGGGGTAATAGACCTTGCAACTGTGTTTATGTTTTAATGCTTTATGTGTGTGTCCTTCTCGATCTGAACCCAGTATGTTATAACATGGACCGGAGAGCTTTGGTGAGAAAAAAGTGTTGCACTTTTAACAATGTTCAGCTCTGTTAGTGGTATGTTTGGAAACTATATATTGTAAAATAATATGATAATTAGGGTTCAGGCTTTTGAATGGACCCGGCTTTAATATTTTAAAGGGTATTTATGTTTAAATCCCCTGTTACATTCCCAAAGGAGATTTATGGCCTGGAATGTGTTGTATGTTGGGTTACTTTGGCTCAAAGTTACAGTAAATCACAATTGCTTTGGCACAACACACACACACACACACACACACACACACACACACACACACACACACACACACACACACACACACACACACACACACACACAGTATCATAACAAGGTATTAGACATCAAACCAGAGTATTCAATGGTGATTGAAATGATCTGATTTGCACTTTTTATGCAAACACTGCAACTTATATGTAATGGTTACAATTTTGCAAGAATTGTTCTTGTTTTGTTCTTAAGACTTGCTCCTTCAAGACAGAGTCAAAGCAGTCACAAAGTACTGTAATGGTCAATGGCAAAGGAATTGACAGGTCATCTGTTTACTTTATCAGAAAAGTCTAGAAAAGAAAACAGTTAAAATGGGTGGGAGAGGTGAAAGAATTAAAGTCATGCTGGAAGATTATAAACAGAAAATGGTCTGTATTGGAGCAGATACTGGAAAGAATAAGGGTGTAAAATAGAAAACACGATAAAGAGAAACAAGTTAAGGCAGCAAGAGAGAGTAGGTGTAAAATATGGACAAGGGAGGAGGAGGAAGGGGACGTGGAAGATGAGAGGGATAAAAGGAAATTAAGGCATCAGGAGGAGCCTTCCTGTGTTTACTAAGCATCATCAGAGAGGATGAAGGCTTTCTCATGCAGGCTGACATGCTGCTCCCAAAGACCCTCTCATTCATTAGGACTGATGCGCACATATTGTCGTCTGCCACGGGGCGCGCAGTAATACCAGTACCATCTGCAGTGGGTGAGGTGAAGTACGTGCCGGAATGCTTGTGTGTGAGCATGTCCGTGCTAGTGTGTGTGAGTCTGAGGTCTACTGTCAGCCATCCAGGAAGCCAAGCAGAGGCTACAGACCAGGTTATGTAACCAGTCTGTGCCAGCTGCGCCTGTGGCAGTCACTGTCTCAAACACCAACATAACACACACACACACACACACACTCCCTCTCACACACACACACACACACACACACACACACACACACACACACACACACACACACACACACACACACACACACACACACACACACACAAAACACCTAAAAAGCAAACCCAAGTAAGACTAATGCATAGACATTTTCTTTCATGAGAGCAGACTTTGATGAATAAATAGTTAGAATAGAATTAGGTTGCATACATGACTGCACATGTAGTCATAATTTCATCCAACAGTTACACATGGACACTTTGGATATGCAGTCAAGCCTGTGATAGTGTAAACCCCATAGCTCTGTGTGAGTGTGCAAGTGTTGGCCCATCACCCATAAAGTGGGTGGTTTTTTGGGGGCTTTTTTTTTTTGGAGAGAGCGGAGAGGCATGCGGCTACAGTCAGGGTGTTGGGGTGAACTCTAGCCCAAAGGAAGAGGACAAAAAAGAGGCAGATGGGGCTGTGGAGGGCTTTGGGATGAGTGGTCGCTGCCAGTGGATTGCTTAAAATGTTGTATAACAGAGAGAGGGAAACAGAGGGGGAAGCAAACCGGATGTGGGAGGGCTGTCTGCTTAATGCTACTACTTGATTGCTATCCAAAAAGTGTGATGTCATAGATGGATGGATAGACGACCTTTAAATCAAGGGCGGGCGAAGGGAGCATGATGTTGGATGAGACAGGAAAAAAAGACAGAGAGGACAGGAAAGAGGGCGGTGGAGAGAGGTTGCTAAAAGACAATGAGTGAAGTGAAGGAAAGAATAAACTGTGAGCTGGAGCGTTACTTTAGGAGAATGAATACAGAATAGGAAGGAGAGTGGAGGGAGTTTGTGAGCGGGTCAGAAGGTGAGGTTGAGTGGGCACAGCTGGGAACAAACCAGAGAGGCGGAGACAGACAGAAGGATAAATGAAAGGATTTAGACAGGAAGTGTGAAAAAAAAAAAAAAAACCCATAAATATGCCAGGAAATGTGCAATGAAGTAGAGCTGTGAGCCATCTCCTTATGAAACCCCCTCTGGCCTTAAAGCAAAGCCATACTGAGACGCACACTATCCAAATTATGCATGAGCTTCTTTGTCTGTCTGGTCCTCCTGCACCAAACACACTCACACACACACACACACACTGACTCAATCCGTGACATTCCAGAGTGAAAACCAGAAGCTCGGTGTTTGAGTGTTTAGAGTGAGTGTCTGAGACCCCGTCACAGCGTTCCTATCACTGTGGTCTTTCCTACACGCATCAATATGTCACTATAAAAATCAGAAATACATGCACAAAAAACTGGGACAGAATCTCATTCTCTTTTTCACGCACATTTTATATTGTTACATGCAACACTTTGCGGCCTTGTTGGGAAGATGACACTGTCGAGCAAATGAAGTCTAGACGTCTGTGTACAGTTCACTATAGGTCGTTGGCTAAACATGAAACCTGAGCCGTGCAGCTTCTCTTTCCACTCCTCTGAGCTGCACTGCTCCGCTCTCACAGTCTCCGGCTTCAGCTCATCCTTCAGTCATGCAATTAAAAATAATTGTTAAAGTTGGTGAAAGCTCATGCACTTTAAACATAAGCCTGAGAGCAGGTGCATATCTATCAAGTGCAGTGGTGTGCAAGTGAACAATTGTGTTATGTTTGTGGACTGGCGCGTGGCCAGACTCTCGCACTGAGCCAGATGCAGAGCCTCAGATGGAGGATGATATCTGGTAGCCGGGTGCTCTTTATCCACCTGGGAAACTGTCCACACCACCACCAACTCTGCCTCCTGGTTACATCACTGCTCGCATCATTCCATGCCTCACAGGCCCGGCCTTAAGCTCATTACAACGCGCACACGCATGCACTCACTCTTGCATGCTCACATGCCGAAATGCATACTGACTTCCAGACTCCTGTGGGTCAGTAGAGGATCTTAAACTGTTCTCTGGTCTCTTTTTCTATCTGTCTTTCGCTCTTAGAGAACCACATATTTGACGGTAGAGGGAAGCAGCAGCAGGAAAAGCTATGATACGTTCCCCTGAGCAGCCTCGGTTATTGCTGGTCTTGCCCTTTTGATCCCAGTGGCATAACTGACTGATTCCAATGCTGGGCTGACAGTCCCTCTCTTTCTCTCTAAGACTCTAATAATCCCCTCCCTGCCTTGTTTCTATTGCAATCCCCTTTGCTTATCTGCTGTTGCACTGGAAATGCTTGGAATTCACAGTACTCTGCATCCCTCTCATATTGGGGATGTTACAGAACCACTCGTGTCAGGCTTCATATTTGGCCCTTCATCCCTCTTTACCTAATACAGCAAGAAGAGGGCTGCTGCCATGACCATTAGGCAGAAAGCTATTAGATAAGTGGTAAATTTTTATTGCTTCCTCTATCTCACTCCTCTGCCTGTAGTACGTGTCTCAGCAGGTGTGACAGCCAGACAGGTGGCAAGGGAAAAGAACGGTATTTATAGCTCTGAAAGGCACAGTTCTATCTTTTCCATATGGACCATTCAGGAAACGGCCTCTTTGACGGAGACTTTTCTTCAGCTCACATAGACAAAGGTAGGCTCTCTGTGCTGTACTTTCTGGCTGACATAATTGGGACTCCTTTTGACAGGAGAGATGCTTTTGTTGATGTTGACAGGGTAAAATCGTTGTCTGAGGTCTGCTGGGAAAGAAATAAGCTCTCTATTGCAGCAGTGGTATTATGAACAGGTCGGAGGTCCGTGGGGATATGGAGAGCAGGTCATGGCTGATGGGCAGGGTGCACACATGGCTCATATGTCCGATGAATAGATGGCATTTTTAGCTGTTGGTCTGAAGTGTTGCACTGGTATCCACGTCAAAGGATTAGCAAGGCCTTTATGAATGTTTCATATGCTCTATATATGGGCTGGGTCTTTGAACTAGTTGCAAGGACGGATGGACTGATTATCTGACTTCAGGTCTAACTGTGTGTGTGTGTTGTTGTGTGTATGTGTGTATGTGTGTGTGGGCTGGTTATGCAATACAGTAGATTTTTTTTTTTCCAGGAATGTTTTAGAAAATGGGTATTAACATGTGTTTTGACATGTCACAAATGTTTGTAAGCAGTTTATGGAAAGGGGATTTTGATAACCTTTCCACAGAGATATGTTATTTTAAAAGAGGAAGTCTGTGTACATAGTCACATAACCACCTCTGTCTTGCGCTCCTGTTAGGTGCAGAATTGAGAGGTAGTCAAACATATAAAAACACTGTTTTTCTACTTTCCTTTCTATGTAAGCCTACAGTAAATACGTTTCAACCCAACAGATGATGCACAGCTCCCCGCTGGCCTCCTGAATGACCTAAACAGTTATTATGAATACCTTTGTGCTGCCAAGGTAGCTGTTTCATCCCTTTGCATTATGTTTTCTCTGAAGCAAAGATGCTATTAATGCATCGAAAGGGAAACGGATACAGGGAAAGACGGACAAGGAGAGAAAAGGACAGTGAGCTCATGGGAAGTCTCTCATGAGCTCACTCTCTCTGTGCTGTTACAGAAATAGTTCTGCGGTCCCTTCATTGCTCAGCCTGCGAACCATGTGTTCAGTTTTAGGAGTTTGGCAGAAGCGTCTGAACACTGGTCAGTACAGCTACTGGAGCCTTAACAAAGCCTCCCTAGCCTGGACGAGAATTAGAGGCTATACTGTACCTCATGCTAGTTGCTTTCATTGTCCAAATGCAGTGTCAGTCTTCCTGGGATGCGTTATCATGTGTTTTTTATTTCCCATGAATATTGATTTAACATCTTTTTCGTTCTCTATTTTTCTGCTTTTCTCCAGGGCCCTCTCCATGGATATAGACACAGACTATGAGCGGCCCAATGTGGAAACCATTAAATGTGTGGTGGTAGGGGATAATGCAGTAGGCAAGACCAGGCTAATCTGTGCCCGGGCCTGCAATGCCACCCTCACACAGTATCAGCTGCTTGCCACCCACGTGCCAACCGTCTGGGCCATCGACCAGTACCGAGTATGCCAGGAGGTGGGCACACACACACACACACACGCATAAACACACAGCCAAACACAGTGTGGAAAAAGCCACATATAGACACGCTCTGGTACACCGTTGGACATGTTACTGAGGCTAATTCAGTTTATTGTGCATATGTATCACATGTAAAAACCTCTCTCTTCAGGCCTATGAAATACAACTTGTTTCTAAAAATGTTGACCATGCAGTTTGACATTGTGCATTGTTTTTTTTCCCTTCCTGAGTGATTGCATAATCTTTCAATTCCACTAAAAACACAAACATCAAAATGAACCTTTTGACCTGCTGACGGGGATATATGACTGTTTTGCAGGTGTTGGAGAGATCTCGTGATGTAGTGGATGAGGTCAGTGTGTCCCTGAGGCTATGGGACACGTTCGGGGATCATCACAAAGACAGACGATTTGCCTATGGCAGGTGAGCAGACACATACACAGTAACAGGCAATCCTTGCAACACGTTCCCTTTTCACAATTGGTGCAGCCAAGACATTGCTTTGTCTTTGCTGTAGAATTTGTAAGGCCTTGACACAGTTTCTTTGGGTTCATATGTGACCAAATTCATTGCCGGCCAGTTCAGAATGCAACTCGTCTGTCATACACATGAAAATGCCTGCATAACATTTACTTACCCAAAGGTTGTTTTTTGTGTGTAATCCAGCTGCAACGCATATTATTCAACTAATATGCGTTGCAGCTCTGCTGTCAAGCTGTTACATCCTTCCTCCACCAGACATGATTGGATCATCGCTCTATCCTCTTACTCCCCGCCCTTTATCAAAGCTGCTTTATTGGCATAAAATGCAAAAGTACTTATTGCCAAAGCAAAATCAGCAAATACCCATTCAAACGACGGTGACCAAACTTGACCACATGACAGTTACACAGAAAAGTGAAGATCTATATATCATACATTATTAGATTAGTTCTGTACATATATATATATATATATATTTAATTAAATATGCCACATATTTATCTAACACAATCATTTTGGCTTTTCTTTTTGTTTCTTTTCCAACACAATGCTGAGACATTTGTTTCCATCTGCATTGCCATTTTAAATAATATTTTATACATATCTTTCGTAATTGAATGTCTCTTACATTCACGGCATTACATCATAAGCCATAATCAGATTCAATCATCCACACGCACACATGTACACGTCAAACTCTGCAATCTGTGAGTTCTCTCACGGGTGGGTGGATGCACTTTGTGTAACATGTCATCCCGTCACCTTTTGGCAAGTGTGTCTGCGTGCCAGACAGTGCGATTGTGCATTTGTAGGTTGTGTGTAGTTCAGTTTGAGGCTCCCTTCTGCTGTGTTCTTCCACTCCCTCAGCGTGTGTACATTTGCACATTGACCTGCCTCTGTTTGTGTCTGTTTTGGTGTGTGTGTGTGTGTGTGTGTGTGTGTGTGTGTGTGTGTGTGTGTGTTGTGCGTGCCTGACTTCATGTCCTGTATGCTTTGTCAGCCTGCAGTCAGCTGATAACGACACAGCGCCAGCTCAGCCTTTTCCGCCTGCCTGCCTCTCTGGCGTCTGCCGCTCCAGGCATCAACCACAACCTCAACCTCCTCCTCCTCCTCCTCCTCCTCCTCCTCCTCCTCCTCCTCCTCCTCCTCTCCTCCTTCTCCTTCTCCTTTTCTTCCTCCTCCAGCCAAGTTCATCCACTCGTTCATCTGGGCCAAGCCTTCTCCTCCAACCTGCCCTCAGTCTCTCCTCAGCCTCACCTCCCCTCTCCCCCATCTCCCTCATTACCCTGTAACTCAACTCCCATCATTAGCCTCCTCTATACCCTTTACACTTTGCTGTTCCTAAACCCTCTCAACACCTTCCTCCTCTCTGTAGCCTTTTGTTGATACCAAAACTCAAAACATCACACTGTTAGACAATACCCAGACTGTCACATGCTTTTTTAGGAGAGACTTTCTTGCTTTGGAAACAATGTTAGCCTGAAAATAGTCAAAGCCAAACTTTACCTGAGCCAACCTCAACTTAATGTTTTTTTTTTTCAGTCAGCAGAATTTCGTTCAGAAAATAGGAATCTTGTTTTGCTTCTAGACTAAATAAGCGAAACAATATCATATTAATAAGCATTGCTCTAATAATCTGTTTTAGTAGTCTGTTATTAACTTTCATAATACCGTTTGTCAGACTTAATGAATGATGAGAAATGTTATGCCAGGCTGTGTGATACATGTGTCTGCATGAGAGCTATTCATTGCTTTATTGCAACAGAAAATCTGATTATCTGGGACATCTCTGTTTGTTCTTGTGTCTATGTATGTGTCTCCTTTACATCATTTTGCAGCTGATGACCTTTGTAGATTGGATACACCACACACCAGTACACACACACACACACACACACACACACACACACACACACACACACACACACACACACACACACACACACACACACACACACACACTAAATTACCAGTCATTTATTACGCATTAGTGCTGGTTCTAAATTGTGATCTTAGATAACTGCGTTATCGTTTGACTTGCATTGGCTTTCTCATTTAGACAAACCTATATGTATATATACACACAGTGTCGACCTGCAAGTTGAACCTGAAAATAGCTCTGCAGTGCAAAGCATCAGTACTAATGGATTCATTTGGTATTGGATTTTATTTACCTCACCTTAGCTCTCTGCTTTTGAAACGTTGGTCAAGATACTGGCACAAACTATGGAAGTAAAGCCTAGGTTGTAAAAAACAAAATCCTTTAGACACAAAGAACAAAGGCACGTACACATAACATGACCTCAAGCATACTAAGCCATGGTAATGATCCTTTGACAAAGTGCTAATGGGCAGTCCTGTGTGTGTGTGTGTGTGTGTGTGTGTTAGAGAGATGTGATGTAATGCTTTGGTAGTGTTGTGTCCTTGGCAGTAGGAGCTTTTCGGAGATTACATTAGTGAGAGTAAAGTTGGACTATGGAACCC
This sequence comes from Anoplopoma fimbria, assembly GCF_027596085.1. Lineage (NCBI taxonomy): Eukaryota > Metazoa > Chordata > Actinopteri > Perciformes > Anoplopomatidae > Anoplopoma > Anoplopoma fimbria. The sequence goes on from NC_072461.1 coordinate 1,837,516, forward strand.
GTGTAGCTCTGACACTGTAGGAAATGCCCTTTTTCGAGAAGTAATTTGATATAGTGCTGTGTGCCTTTAAAGTAATTCAACTTGTCAGTCAGATGCATGTTTGTAATGCAAATTTAAGTATTTTTATTAAACCTCAAGGACTCTTCAATCTTTTAAAGATTTTTAAATGCTTAAAATGGTGGAATTACCTCTATTTGCTGGACTTTTCATCTGATTTGCACAAAGTGAAGTAAATATTTTAAAAGTTAATGATTGAAACAAGCAGATAAGATAGATTTTACAGTAGTGTTGCCTTTGTCTACTCAGTAAATAGGCCATGTGCGCTGTAGCTCAGGAGGGAAAAAGATAAATGTTTAAGTGGTGTGTAATGCTTCTCTCAAGTTCAGGATGCGGTTTAGCAACTCATGTCTTTTAGTGTATACCGACTATCTGACGAGTATCAAAAACAGGAATATATATTTCATTATCTGCAGGCTATCAATGATGGTTAATGTTGTACGTAAGTTACGTAAGTGATGCTAATGCGTAATAGGCCTGGTTTTGTGCTGCCGGGGTCAAAAGCCCTGTGTTTTGTGTTGTTTTAAAAAGTAGATCATTTAGGAGGTATAGATTCTTGCACGGTCAGCATTGTACTGGTACTAATGGTATCAGCACCAGAGAATAGCTGTAAGTGCTACTGTGTGCTTGCTCAAACACATCGGTTGAGGAGATGAATTTGTGTGCGTGTGTATCCTGATCTATTCTTAGCTTTCTCTTTGTGGTCCATGTAGCCTTGGAGGGCTTAGGGATATTTACGTAAGAGAGAGAGAGAGAGAGAGAGAGAGAGAGAGAGAGAGAGATGGGCCAAACAGATCACCAGCCCAGAGGCCCAGAAAAACTCACACACACACATGCGTCTTGATGACACTGTCGATGCTCCCACAATGCCTTGCAGCAGCTGGACAAGTTTCTTCCATACACATATCACACATGCTTTAACATAAACTGACAAGATGTTCACTGGCTCAGTACTGACCCCTTTTTTTCTTTGTTTCTTTTCTGTCCCCTTTACTCCATCAAAGGCCGTATGTCTTCCCTCTGCTGACATCAGCTCCTCCCTGCCATATTTTTTCCATCTTATCTATGATCTCTGTTAGGTTATAAGTACATGAAATGAATACTCTTCTACCCCTCCTCTCCCTGTAGGTCTGACGTAGTGGTGCTTTGCTTCTCTCTGGCTAATCCCAATTCCCTGCGCCACGTACGCACCATGTGGTTCCCAGAGATAAAGCACTTTTGTCCACGGACGCCCATCATTCTGGTTGGCTGCCAGCTGGACCTGCGCTATGCCGACCTTGATGCAGTTAACCGTGCACGGCGACCCCTAGCCAAGTGAGACGCCTTCTTCATCAGGCATTAACAGACAAATTAAGACAGAACATGCGCTCCGGAAACTCCAGTTTATCAATTATAAATATTAGCAGCATAACAGTAACTGAATCAGAACGTCAAACGTCAAATAAGACATTGCTCTACCTATCATTGATTTATGTTTTGAAGAAAAACCTGCAAAGTGTTTAAAGTCATTTTTTGGCTGTTCCATTCTTTAAATGTAATTCCAATTGTTCCATCATATAAGTATATTATAGTATTAGTAGTAGTAAAATTTATATATTTTTTTATTAAAGTATAAATAAATGTTGTTAAAATGAGTTCTCGGATGAAGACATCACAAATTGTGTAATAGATTCTCAACTTCCTGCTTCCCTTGTACCTTTTACTTACATTTTAATCTCAACACTGTCATCTTTACATCATTATCTCTTCCTGTCCCACAGACCAATCAAACCTACCGATATCCTTCCCCCAGAGAGAGGCCACGAGGTGGCAAAAGAACTTGGGATTCCCTACTACGAGACCAGCATTGTTGCCCAGTTTGGAGTCAAAGATGTTTTTGACAATGCCATCCGAGCCGCACTGATCTCCCGTCGTCACCTGCAGTTCTGGAAGTCTCACCTGAAGAAGGTCCAGAGGCCCCTTCTCCAGGCGCCCTTCCTGCCTCCTCGCCCGCCTCGCCCCATAGTGGGCATTCCAGACCCGCCTCCCACAGACGGCGAGGGCCCTGATTCCCTTTTCTGCCAGCCACTGTGTACAGATGTTCTTTTCCTTCTGCAGGGCGGTGCCACTCGCGTATTTGCACACAAAGTATATCTGGCAACTTCCTGCTCCAAGTTCTATGACCTCTTCACCCTTGATCTTGGTGGATCATGCATGATGCCATGGGGGGAGGAGCAGGAGAGCAATGAAACCTTGGAGAGTGGGGAGGAGGATGAGCAGAGCAGGAGAGGAGCCAAGGAGCAAGCTGGGCGCACTAAGAGCCTGGACATTGACAAAGACGGAGTAGATGGAGGAGTGCGGGGCCTAAATCGACCCCAGCTGCTCCAGCAGGGTTCTTTGAGGACTTCCCAGAGTGATAATGCGCTCCCCTCTCGAGCCCACTACTCCATGGGAGCACTGGGGACTGGTCGAGCACTTTCCGGATGGGGAAGGGGGTTCCTGAGTGTGTGTCTGGAGCATGTTGATGATCCCATGACGGGACGACCACGACTCATGACTATGGTAGTCATGGATGCCCTTATTCAGGAAGAACCATTCAAGGTGATGGACTTTAAATCAACAAGATTACAAAAAACATATTCTTACATAATTGGGAAGTAGAACATAAATCTGTTGATGTGATTATTAGAAATGTTTGGCATATTACTGCAGGCTACAAAAGCTTTTTAGGTGTTTTCACAGTTGTTCCAAAGCTGTATATCTGACTTCTTAATTTGTTCTGGTTTCAGGCCGTGCTTCAGTACCTGTACACGGGCAGTCTGGACGAGGGCCGAGGGGATCTGATGCAGGTGGCCACCATCGCAGAGCTGCTTGAGGTGTTTGACCTGCGGATGATGGTGGCCAACGTTCTCAACAGAGAGAGCTTCATGAACCAGGAGATCACCAAGGCTTTCCACGTCCGCAGAGCCAACCGCATCAAGGAGTCACTCAATAAAGGCACCTTTGCTGGTAAACCAATGTGCCAACCATTCAGTGCCTCAATACTTTCAGTCGCATTGGTGTCATTGTAGATGTTTTCCACATATGCACCAGTAGGTGTTTGACTGTAGGTGTGTGCATGTGTGTGAGAGTGTGAGTATGGAGGATTATAAAAAGCTGATGAGGAGAATTTGCGATAAAGATTTAGCTAATGTCAAGCATTCTTTCTCAGTCTATGGAAATGTACACTCTGTGTACATTTCGATCACATACTTTCCATTGAATATTTGTCTACAAAGATGCATTTTAAGTGTTGTGGTTTACCTGGTTTCTGAATTCCTTTTAAAGTCATCAGGTTATTTGATGACTTCTGTTTCAGTCTGCTCGGTGTCCTGTGTTGGCTCTCGTGTGCTTCCTGTGTGTTGTGTTTGTGCGGTGTTGTCTGCTCCCCGAAGCTGTCATGTATGCATGTTGTCACAGCATTTGCAGCCAGAGCCAGACATCAGCTGTCTCTGAACAAAGCCTGTCTCACATTCACTTCTCTCCATACTTTCTCTGTTGTCTTCATGATTATAATAATGATAAGATTAATTTATAGTGTTTATATGAGATTCTATTGATACATTAAGCAGGAACAATTGCATTATCAGATCTGTTTCATCACAGTTATTTTTCAAGGATTGATTTTAAGATAGATGAAATTCTTTGCTTTCAGATTTAGCCCAATGCAACATTTATACACTAATATAGTTGCTGTATTCCTTACTGACACTTTCTCTTCCAAACATCCACACAGGATTTACTGCCCTGCGTCTGCTCTCCTTCCCTTACTCTGTGTCAAAGGCTGTTCTGTCCTTCTGTCAATTTATCTCTTTGTCTGTCTACTTGTGTCTATGTCTTTGTGTGTGTCTGTCTGTCTGTCTGGCCTTCTGCCTCTGTTTGTGTGTCTGGATGTCTGCCTTGTCTGTCTTTCCCCCTCTGTAGCTTGGGCTTCTGTGGCACTCCAAGAGATGAATGCTCTTTTCCCATCCTGGTTATAGATGTCGTGTTTCGACTGGACGATGGCTGCCTCCCGGCCCACAAGCCCCTGCTCATCTCCAGCTGCAGCTGGATGGCTGCCATGTTCCGAGGCTCTTTCATGGAAAGCTACATTGAGGAGGTGAGTGCAGACATACCGGGATAACTTCAGGAAGGAGTTACTTTTGAGTTTTGAGCGGGGATTTAGTGTCTGTGTCCTGAATCTTTGGAAGGTAACTCAGGTCAGCTTTTAGGGGCAACCTAAACGCACTCCTGTACAAAACAACAACAGCAACATCTGATAAAAGAAGCGGGTAAGCAAGGTAAATAGGTCGCTTGCATAAGGTTTATTACTTGGGAGATGTCTAACCCACCTGACATAAAACCTGCAAATGTGTGTCTTGTTCTCATTTTGTTGTAAGTATGTGGAGGTTTACAGCTCAGCATGCCTGAGGCCTTTTATCAGATTGACCTACAAACTGTTGTTTCATCTATAAATGTGGTCGACGCTCTGCAATTTTTAGATCCCTGGAGGCTGCACACATAATGAGCACATATTGAATGAAAATGTACATGTACACACACCAGAGATGGGCACTTCCACTCGGGACTCAAGTTGAACTTAAGTCTCACACACAACGTCTTGAGACTTGACTTGCACTTGCAAAATATCACTTGTGAGCAACTCTGGGTTTGAGAGGCTAGAGTGATGTGTGAAGTTACAGTAGATAATAAACTGTCATTAGTTAGACAACCAGTGTAATTATGCAAAACGTTGTTGAAAAATAGGTTATGGTTATTATAGCATGCTTAATAAAGGTAGTGTTCTTTTTTGTGTTAGTGATCATATATCAAAACAACTAATCAATGTTGATTCAGTGTGCTAATAGATAAAAGAGGTATGGTAATACAGTAGCCGGCATGCTTTGAATTCCTTAGATATAGCTATGCCGGGTCCTAGGGCTTAGCACGACATGCCTATAACGTTCATTACAACCATAACAGACTTGAGACTTGACTTTGACTTGAGTCTTGATTGCCAAAAATGACTTGTGAGCATCTATGACACACGGACCTACTTTTTTCACATATTCTGTGATAGCAGCATTAGGATGTTTCAGTTACCTGTCTCAGTGCTCAAAGTAAGCCCAGAATAGTCCCTCTTTTGAGGTCAGTATTCTCCAAGTGGTGGGTCTGGTTACTTCAGGTGTGCTCTCTCTCACCTGAGTTCAGTCCCTGGATGCTTGGTGCTCCTCTGGGGGCCAGTGCATGTGCAACGGACTTGACCTAATCAGAGAGGAAGTTCATGTCTCCGTCTGTCTTTAAGTCGCCTCTCCCTGGACTGTGTTGCCGAACCAGATCCTCTGGGGTATGATTACTTTCACGGTCAGCAGGGTTAGTTTACATTGATTCAGGCCCTCAGAAGGATTGGAAGTAATCAGAGAGGGACAGACAAGGAATACAAATGTTGTGTATCCAGTTTAGGTGTAAAGGTCAAAGTTATAGAAGGCATGTTAGAAGAAAACTAAATAATTTAGTTTTTTTGTATTTCCACACGGATGGCCTTGAATTTATTCCAGAACACACCATGTGAGTGGGTGTAAAACAAGCCAGCAGATTGCAGATATTGCGGACGGTGATGAATACAGGACATCAGCATCACTGAGGGGGGAACAGTGTTTGGTGCTGGTGGGCTGCCGGTGTCTATGGTTACTCTAAATGGTTCATGTAAGTGACTATTGTGACATTGTTTATGGCATGGAGCTGTCACAGCATAGAAGGCAGGTGCACTGGAGACAAAGACTCAAAGGCCGACTGCTGAATGAAGCTGTCAGCACTTGTGTTTATGGAGTGTATAAAGTATATTTTGCATGTATCTGCATTTTTATGTTGGTAAAACTGCTTTGCAGTGCCAAGTATTTAATGTGATTTTACTTGCCAATGGCAAGCTGCAGTTACCAGATTGTCTGCTGTGTTAAGTTACTTATTTCCTCCTTAAACAGGCAAATATTGCAGTGTTGCTAATGCAAAGATCGCATTTACAGAATTGCCATGAATTTGACTGACAACATATCATATTCCCTTTGAGGCACACATCTTTAAGGATAAATGCTCTTTTTAAAAGGCAGTGTCAGTAGTTGTTTACAGAAATGCTTACTTAAACACTTATCACAGGTCTTTTATAGAAACAGAGCATTTAGAACCACCCTATACTAGTAAACTATATCATCAAATTATCATATTTCACCTGTTCTTTTAGGTTTAGGAAGATCTTCATATAAATCAGTGATATGAAAATTCATAGAACTTGTATCTATAACTGTGAGAGTAGCATGTGATCAGCCCATGCTGTTCTATTTCCATGCTCATTTCACACTTATCAGTATTTTTAGGCTTACACATTTCAGTGGTGATGCTGTTTTGTGATAACATGACTATTCTAGTTCAGTGCAGAACAGCATTAAGATATGTGTTCCAACCTAATTCATTATCATTATCATCATTATCGTTTGTAGCTTTTTAGGTTTTTTCAACATTATAGACGCCTTACACAATGAGCATGTTCATGAAAAACTCCATAGACCATCAATAATAATAATAGTAATAGTTAAAATCGATGGTGTAGTAGTCAAAAAACAGGAATCAAAAGATTTAGTGTCTGTGTAGGCCATTATACAACAGGCCGCTGAGTGTGTCATGGTGGTCCACCCCTGAATTATGCTATAAGTGTGTACCTCCATATGCATCCCAGTGGGGAGACGACAGATTTAACAGGAATTCCTCTACTTTTTTTTCACTGCAGAGGAAGAATGACGTCAAAATTTAAACTTTGTACCTGATCTGTGGTGGCGGCTGCATGACTCAGTGCTTTTCCTAACCCACATATTATTTTGAGTTTTGACTCTAAAGTATTTCACACTCATTACGTCTTTTAAATTTGGAATTCCTTTACAGTTAGACCTTTTTAAGCCCTTCGAGGACTGATATATTGCATTTACACCCTTTTTTCTTCTCTTTTTCCATCATTAGATTTGATCATTGTTTTCTCTCTGAGTGGAAGATTTATTTATTTGTTGAATTGCACAAATACAAATAAAAAAAAAAGGACAGCAAAAGTTTAAACAAATTTTAACATTGTGCAGGAGAGGTTAGAAACCAAAAATGGCTCATGTAGATACCTCCCCTATTAGATATCAATAGTCATACTTGAAAAGAGGATAAAGGATAAAAAAGGATTAAAAAAAAAAAGAAACAAAATTGCATAATCCAGTTTCGATAGCAGTTACACAAAGATTGATACAAATGCAAGTTGAGATGCAATACAATAAAATCCAGGAATAGCTATTATACTGTGCTAGTTAAAGGCCTTTATGAGTTTTCAAATAATGCCAACTTTTAATTTAGCTCTAGGGTGGCAGACTGAGGGGACAAAAGAACACCTATCAGTACAGATGATGGGTCTTTCCATACTGTGGATGTGTCCACTCATTAATGCTTCCTGGCCCCAGCTGGGGCTTCAAGCTCTGGAGACCACCCTTGTCTTGGTGTTGTGACTTTTTAGTCGTTATGAGAGGTCATGCCAAGCTGACATTCTCCTAATTGGCCATGGTAGTGGAAGTTTAAGAGCCTCTCAGTGGGTACACTCAGAGAGCTTCTGGAGGGGGCAGGTCATCACTTCCAATATCACTTGCCTTCCTTTTGTCCTTCCTGGTCTTAGACTGCATCACCTGCCACTGACTTGCTGTTTGCTGTTTCCGGCTCTCAGTAATCAGAATCATAAAGGACCTTGCTGGTTTTTGTTCATTTAAGTAAATGTTTTCTTTTTATGCTGGACTCTGGTTCTTCACTTTTGCCCCACTATAAAACCCTATTGGTTCATATGTTGTTTGACCATTATAATAAAACCATGTTTAGCCGTGCATGTCTGGTACTGTCCAGTCATCACCAATGGTCCCTTACATTTAGACTACATCTGTATGTATGTCCTATGTTCATATATTATTATATATAGAAGTACTACAGTCTTCCTTCATTAGTTGTTGCACTTACTGTATTCCTATCAGTTCGCTGCATTATTGAATTCGTATTTGTTTACTGCACTTATCCTATTCGTAGTAGTTTGTAGCACTTATTATATTCGTATTAGTCTGTTGCAATCATTGTTCTTGTAGTAATTTGCCTCTGCACTATACTTTTGCTCTGGTTTATGCTTTAAGATGCTTGTTTAAGAAAGGAGATGCACTTATGACTTCTGGTGACTAGTAGTTCTCTTGAATACCTATGTTGAATACACTTCCTGTAAGTCACTTTGGATAAAAGCGTCTGCTAAATGACTGTAATGTAATGTAATGTAATGTATATTTCATTCAACATTGATAGTCAGTGTGAGTGTCTCATTTGTGGTAAGGGTCTGATAGCAGGGTTGCCTGTGTGAGCTTTTTGGTCTTTAGCTATAGCCATATTGCTTACATCACTAGCCCCCAGACAGGGCTTTCTTCTGAGCCTAGATCAAAAAGACTGCTACCAGAACAGCATGTCCTCTGCCCTTTACGTCCAAATACACACTGCACTGCTTTAATTCATGTTACAGTCTTTTTGCACCCACCCCATTCCTAGCCATTACACTTACAGTTATGTAGTATATAAATGCCAACATATTATTTGGGATTAAATTCTCATGAAAAAGAATGTTTATATTTGTGTCCATTCATTTCCACATTGATATTCATCCCTTTTTTGTTTTTGTTTTGTTTTGTTTCTCTGATCTGGTCACTTTCCAGGTATCCATTCCTAACACCAGTGCAGCCTGTATGCGGGGGGTGTTGGAGTTCCTGTACTGCGGTCTGCTGACACCCTGTCCTGGTCTGGAGCCCATAGAACTTATTATTCTCGCCAACCGTCTGTGTTTGCCTCGCCTAGTCGCCCTCACAGGTAAAGACTCCCTCTGCAGAGTTAGAAATGTTGCAAAGAGAACCATTTACTCGAATGTCTCCTTTGAATATATGTTGCAGAATATGGTTTTAGATCAAGCTTTATCAGGCACAAACTGCCTTTTCATCAATGACTCAAAAGATTGTAGGTGCAGTCAGTTGTTGCTCGTTGCAGACTGCCAGACAGACTAAGAATTTATGACTGGTAAATTAAAATGTCAGCCAATTGTCAGTGGTGCATGTAAACAGTAATATTGACATGATTATGTGCATTTTATGCATCTCCAGAACAGCATGCTGTGGATGAGCTTCTCCACATGGCAGCGAAAGGAGGTGACGTTGATGGACAAGTGTTGGCTTACCTCGAGCTTGCACAGGTCTGTTAAATAATCAATTAATAATTTACCAATGACAAATTTCACATTGTGTATTTTTTTCACAAATCTCACCCTTAAACATTAAAAGGCATCTTCTCACACATCTTTAGTAACTCATTTCTCCTCTGTTTCTCTTTTTGCAGTTCCACAATGCCAAGCAACTATCAGCTTGGTGTCTCCATCACATCTGCACTAATTACAATAGCATCTGCCGCAAGTTTCCCAAAGACATGAAGGTCATGTCTCCAGGTACAGGCCTCCCCTCAGCTCCCCTCCCCTCCCCTCTTGGACCTGATAATCTGCCTCTCCCAAACCTCTTTCACACATGCAGCTTTCCCTTCAGTAAAAGTAATACAAAGTTTACTTTGCAGCGTTCGTTTGAAAAAAAGTATGTTTTCTGGGTTAAGCACACTGCTAAGGAATTATAGCATGCTGTGACTTGTTCATAGCAAGCATATGATTGGAGTGGGAGAGATAACATTTTTGTTTGGAAAAAAAACTTTGATGCAAGGAAGCTAGAAATATATATATATATGTTATACGGAGAAACACGCGCCCCTTATGATCTTAGCTGACAAATCTTTCTGTCTTACAATATCCATCCTCATGTTTCATGAAGGTGTTTTACACTCATTTTATAAATAGTTGGTTGCAATATTACCATGTGGAAGCCATGTGGAAACTACTAGAATGATAATCTATTTGATCTCATGGATTTTATGGGTAATCATAAAAATCTTTAGTGACCTCTCCTTGTTCACTTGTCCTTACACCTTCACATTACTGTTGGTTGTTTCCTTATTTCACCTTTTTAATGACATTATTCTTACACAGTCACTTAACTGTGCAACAATATTTTTTTAAGTCCCCCTTTCTGTACACCTCTTTGTCCATCTCTCTGTAGAAAACCAGAAGCACTTTGAGAAGCAGCGCTGGCCTCCTGTGTGGTTCCTGAAGGAGGAGGACCGCTATCTGCGCTCTCAGAAGGAGCGCGAGCGTGAAGAGGAGATCTTGCGCAAGCAGCACACCAAACGGGGCTGGTGTTTCTGGAGGCATCCATCCTCCTCTCCTCATGTCTCCTAAAGGGTTTCCTCCACTAACATCTTCATCCAGACCTGGTTCATCCTACCCGGGATAACTAACCCGCCCCCCCCTCCCCCCAAACGCGTGCAGAAGACATTGAACCCTCTATCAGTAGATAAATGACTCTCAGTGCTACTATGCCTGAGTGTCAGCATGTTTGAGGGAATGTATGTGCCTCTTTATAATTGTGGGTGACTTCATGAGTGCATTTTGGAATGCTTCTGTGACAAGTGTGGACTTAGCTGAAGGTTTATGTGCATGGATGTGTGAGGGTATGTTTGCGGTTGGCATGACTGAGTGATGCTTCCGAGTTGAGTGCTTCGCAGACACCCTGATCTATAAGGTCCTGCAGCGTTGCAGTGCAGCCCCTCGTCCCCTCCACGAGAGCTCTGTCCCTCCACCAGCACTCACAGTGTCCAAGCCTTTGAGTGATTGGACTGGAAGCAAGGGCTCTCTATTTCTCTCAGTCTCCTTCCTTCACATTGACCTTAATGACTATTACTCATTGACCACTGCAGCTCCTCTCGGGGAGCTTACCTCTGCCTTCACATCTATGTAGACTGTTAGTTTGCACACACAGACTGGTGCAAAATACCCACCCCTCTAAAACCAGCACTGGATTCCCAGCAACTGACACTTAGCAATGTAATTATTATTATTTTGATATTATTTGAACTTTTTACATGTTTTTGCTTATCAGGGGCAATGGAGCACACTACTCCCAGGAAGTGTTGAGAACCTTGATTGCCATTGCAACAATGGGACTGTTCCAGAGCCCAGGTTTGGGTGCAAGGGCAAACCTTAAAATCGTTAGCAAGGTGGGATGCTCCAGTCAGGAGGCTTGATCATTGCCATTAGCTTCCAGGATAGTACTGAAGTGGTCCTTGGTGTCGTTCATCCACCCCTGCACCTCCAGCCCCTCCACCTGCACGCCAGACGTGCAAAAAACAGCAAAACACAAGCTCTCCTTGAGTTGGATTCACCAATCTGCACCTCAGAGACATTCAAAGTGACCACTCTATAGCAATGATGGTTGTAAAGAGGGCTAGCCTTACTTGATACCTCTGCCATTGAGGATGATGGATGCAGTATTAAACAAATGCGCTTGTTACGTCTATGACCATTTGGTTGCATCAAAGCACCTCAGCCAGCCTGCCTTTACACCCCTACACCACTAGGGGTAGCTCTGCTCAGGGCCCTGGCATCAACCTTCACACTAACTAACATCGGTTTTTGTGCCTGTGATTGTTTCACTCTAGTTTCAGTTATTAAGATCAGTATAACTTAAATCCTTGCAGTGTTAAGAGAAAGCTAAAGCACAGTGTTTTTAGTGCAGTCTGGATACCAAAGCTGTGATTCTTTTGACCTCTTTCTTCCTCCCGTTCTTCATTTCTGCTTCCCTGCTCCTTTTACTGGCAAGAGTGGATGGAAGAGAAAAGAGAAAGTGACTCATGAGAGAAGGAGGCAGTATGGTATGGTATTAGAATCCCTTCTCGTGGTGGTAAAACTGCTGTCACTGCTGGACATTGCCTTCCATTCCTCTTGCTGGAATTGAAAATGGTGCTTAAGTCACAATGAGACAGTGTCCACATGAACACACAGACACACTAGCTACTTTATGTTCACAGTTAAGCATCTGTCTAGTTGTTTTGGTGTTTACCTGCAATGAACAAGCAGAATATTGATGGTATTTTCGAATTTTTCCTCCGTATTAAAGAAACAGTCTGTCAGAGGTAATAGGTCACTGATTTTAGCGTGTGTAGAATTCTGCCTTTACATACAGCGGTTCCAACTTGTAATGTCTTTAACTGCTTTTGAATTCAAAAACAGTGCATTTTGTTATGCCTCCTTGTTAACCAGGAAGATAATATTTCTTTAGATTAAATTTGAAGTCGTGAGGGTTGTCTCAAAGGAAATGCATTTGAGAGCAAATCTGATTTTCTTGTTAAGGGTGCTAATTTATTTAGGCTTTAGCACTGAATGGGAAAACAAGTCATTGTGGTGATGAGTTTCTATTAACACATCATTCTATTTGTGGGTTTGCGCCCCTCAGCTTCACACAGACTGCACCATAGTAGATAAATGAAGGGTGTGAGACATGTGGTGGGTTCTGCCGTTCTCAATTGGAGGCGTGTTAAAATCATTGTGGGCGACCAAAATAGAAGTCAGACAGGATATCACGAGACCCAAGTGAGAATTGAGCTGAAAGTGGAGTACAAGTTTCAATCAGCATTAAATGCAACCTACATAATTTGGAATTACTCCAGTAATAATTAAAACTCATCCCAGTGCAGTGCTTTGGGAATTTAGAAACGAGACCCAAAGAGGGAAAAAGTCGGGGGACAGTTTTTGATGGACTTCCATGGCCTCTTTTTGGTTCCCCATAGAAGGGATGGTGATTAGATTTGTCTTATTGATGGATGTTATGACCCATTAAGCCTCTCCTCTTGGTCTGTGTGCCTTATAGTTGGATAAAACTAAAAACTAGACTGGGATTTTAGCAACATATTAGTTCAAACATGCAGACAGGTTCTGCAGTGGTGGACATGATGGATACAGTAAAAACGGCCATGATGGTGTTAGAATTGATTGGTTGGTTGCTTTATGCACTCTCAGACATTATCCTTCTTGAGGCGATTTTTGAGCCAACTGGAGTCATGCCTGTTGAGAATTAAAGGGCCTGCTGCTTGTTTTTATGCAGACAAACACACTTAAATTAAACTCTGTGTAGAGTCTAGTACAGCAGGTTGGTCAAACCCAATGGCCTTTGATCAGTATGTTTTCCTATACTGGTAAATATTTAAACGTAGATGGACTGTCCACTGACCAGATGATTGACAGCTAGAATTTAAATTGAGTAGCAGGTTGATTCCTGTATAGAAACTTTAAAACCATTGACTTTGAGAAAGCAAAGCTTTTTAATGAGCACTGGCTGGCCTGCGTGCTGGGGGAGTGCAACCAGTTTTGTAATGTGGTTAATTTGCATGGTGGCCTAACTTTGTCATTATAATGACACTTGGTGTTGGAATGCACTTTCTTCCTTTTTTTTGTCTATTACTATACCTTTCTGTGCTTAGCATGAATTGTTCCTTATGTAAGATTATTTTTAAACATGATGATTGTAGCATGATATTTCCACTTCTCCTTCAGTCTCTCAGAATTTCCCACAACCTCCTCGGTGAGGTTAACGTCTAGCTGGCAATGAACCACAACGTAGCCCTCTTCGTGCTTTGTGGCTTTATGCAGAATTTTTACTTAGTATGCTCAGCACAGCTCAAGGTAGCATCACTAATTATACATAATAAAATAACATGCTGGGACATTTTCTTAAAAAACTAATGCAGAGGATCTGTTTCTGCCGTGAAGAAGTCTGTTCAACTGTTATGGTAGTTATTACAATCAATTTTATTCTTGTGAATTGTAAGATATTGAGCATGAAACTGAAAATCATAAAAAGCTAAATTTCAATATACATCATATATCTAAGAATTGTAATGCACATATTTAAAGAATGTCCTTCATGGCTGAAAACCAAGTGTAATGTTGGGTGACGCTACAATCTTTGATATTTTAACTGCCAGTTCACGACAACTTGAGTATTCGCTAATCATCGGTGTAAATACAGAATTGTGGGTAAAGAAATTGAGTCATAGGCCAGAAAAGTTTGAGAAACCCGATACAGAGAGGGAGAGACGGAGATGCAAATTTATAAACCTTGTTAGCTTTAATCAGTCCTCAATATTTGCTCCACACTGACCCCTGCAGGCCAAAGTCACATTCTGATGTAGGGTTGTGTTATTCATCTGGATTGTCTTGATCTACCTTAACACATCCTTTTTACTGCAACATTCTCCTCATTTATCTTAGGTGGAGCTTTTTCTTCCTTCTTAGCAGGCCTGACCTTCCTTTTTGAATGTGAGGCCTAGTGACCGAGAGACAACCTTGTTTTTAGTCGTAGGTGTCTCCTTTCCTGTGCCTTCAGTGAAATCACACGCTTTTGGCTCTGCATAGTCTGGAGGCACTACACCTGCCGCCTTCTGGGCTGACAATAAAGTTGATTAAGCCAAGAAATATACACAAATGTGAGCACAGGTATAAAATTAGGCAGCTTTCTTTAATGTACAGTATCTTAGCATAGTTACTGCCTATTTGGGTCACAGTGCTAACTTCCAATGATAACACAGATATGGAGCTTTACATGTCCAGTATGTAATATAATCTATGCTAAAGCATCTTCAATTATGAAATGACCAAGAAACCCAGCAAACCAGCAGTTTAGAAAAAAAGTATTTTGCACTCTTTCAGGTGCCTGCACTTTCTATGATGTAGCCTAATACAACTTTTTTAATAAGTACGTTAAGTCTTTATAATTACCAGTTTTCTCGATCAAAATTCAAATATCTTTTCCATTTTTTCGTGATCTGTCTCTCTCTAAGCAAAATTCAATAGAATACCCTATTGCTTCCACTATTTAGCTGCAATGTTCTATGTTGCAATCATGCATGAAGTCAGTGTATTCCAAGTTGTGGAACAGCATCTGTGGACTTCTGGTTGGATTAAAGGCAGATATTAGCTGTGACAACTATATATATTACGCTTTAATGAATATAGTTGTTATCTAAAGTACAGTTGTAAATCACCATACCGTTATTACAGTTTTTACTAAGCTGGTGTATACATAGGATTGAATGCACGGAGAGGCCCAGAACAGGAAGAGAGTTTGTATAGACATACATGGTGTGACTAACCCCTGGTCTATACTGTCATATTTAAGGATCGTATTGGATCGTATATACTGTATAATATTGTTATGCACTTTTGTTTCCATTGACTCATGAGTTTTTATTAACATTTAGTGCTCATGTTATCGTGTGTATTAAAATAAAAGGCAAAAGAAAGAGCACACCACACTCACAAACTATTAAGGGCTTTCAAGAAAATATACAACAATCAGAATGTTTTGCTGCTTTTGCAAAAAAATGTTTTGGAACTAAAACTTTGTAATATTTTTGAACCACTGTGATTTGTACAAAATTAAGAAAAAAATGTAGAAAAAAGTGTTTTTTTCCTTTTTTTGCCATTTCAGTATTTTGATGTTTGACATGGATTTTAATAAAACTGTTAATCTTTTGAACTTGTCTCATGTGTTTGTTGTCATTGTGTGTTTTCCTGTATAATTCATAGACTTTTCTGACACGTAGTTAGTTCCACTTAATTTTACTCAATTTCAATTTGCAATTAAATTACAAAGAGGTGGTCATCTAACTAATTAAGGAGAAAATACCACTGATAAATACCACGGACAGCTCTGCATGAAAAATTTGAAATGATATCCATATAAATATTCTTTGATGTAAATGTCCACTGAATTCAGTTACAGTGCATTGATAAAATGATAGATTTTGCCCATTAGTTGACCCACTAACAAGTCAACAGAATCAAGTCTCAAAGAAAGAGAAAGTAAAACACAGAAAACAAGAAAAGCAGTTGATTCTATGCTTTTACTTGTTCTCAACCTTTTCCTCACACATGAACTTACACATACTGATAGTTTGATGCAGCTGTGCCACCTAGTGGGGAAAAAAAAACCTGTGTGCAACCTTACAGTGTAAGATTAAAAAAAAGTATTTCTACATGAAATAGGTTGAACACATATTTTCTACATTTTTACACACACACACACACAGACACACTTTATTTTGTTTTTGTGATGAAAACTACAAAACATGTATCATACAGAATTGAAGGTCCGCATTACAACCCTGTGTCCAGATACTTTGAATGATTCACAAGACCAAGAGTTAGATTTGAAGCCCAACACATGCCAGGGATCACAGACATTTACAGTTTCAGGGCCACAACTGGGCTGCTGTCAGGAGTTCCCTGCTGCATTAACTCATGTTGAGCAGCACACGGAAATTTGTATACGTCTATCTTATCATTAATCCCTAATATGTTCAGTTTCAATATTTAATGTTGTTTTTAAGATCACCAATCAGTTGCCCTCTTAAATTCGAATATTCTTTTACATTCTTTTCACATTTTCTTGAAAGAGAGACTGAATCAGCAGCTCATACCCAGTGGCTTCCTGAGCCCATGCATAATCAAGACCAACATGTTGTGAGCTGAGACTTTTAATAGAGTAAGTCTGGTAAGGGATGTCAGAAAGCCACAGAAACATGGGGGGAGTGGGCCGAGTGTTGCCATGGTGATGTTTAGTGATGTGGCTTATGATGAGTAACTTTAAAAGAGTGACGAGGAAAGGTGGAGGTTGTGGTATAGTGAAATATGTATGTCATTATGCCATTTGGACATAATGACATACATTGGTGTGTGTGTGCATGTGTGATACAACCAGACTCTCACAGAAAAACACAGCAGTGAAGCTGTCTGCATGAAACTCTTAACAACCAATGACGTACACCAGTTTTCCTCCCTTTCTCTAGTAAATGGAGGAATTTACTAGCGTGCTTTGTGCAGCAGAGACCTCAGCATCATGCATGGTCACGAGCATTGGTTTGAACACTGATTACAGACTCTTAATGCTGCGTCAGCTGTTTGATCCGTGGGCTGTGTTCAAGTTTCCCACCAACCTTGCCCCTGCTCTCGCACCGCAGCCTCGTAGAACACAACTTGAGTCGCAGACACAAGCTGACATCACCACATCTGGCTCTCATTTTCCAGGGTTCCCTCGGGAGCAGATAAGAAGATCAGAATTTGAGAGCAAAGACAAAACACCGTCTCACAGCTGAGAATGCACAATGTGAATGCGTTGGGGCTCTTCTTAGACCATACAGGTGTGATAGGAGCTGAAATAATCAGAGACTGTAGAGACGAATCTTTGCTGATGCTTGAGGCTTTGAAGAATACGATGGAGGAGTGACAAGAGAATTTAAACTTCAGAGAGGATATATGCCTGATTAAATCTGGAACAGGACTGAGCTGCTTAACAGCAAGATTGTATTTTGAGAGTTTCAACACACTCACATGCCATGGACATTTTATTAAAAAGTGGTCCAACAAGTAATCCAAATGAACAAAGAAGGTCCATTGCCAGAGGAGTGACAGACACATTCCTTTGTATATTTCACCCTCCTCCAAGTGTCATCTCATCTTCATGTTGTTGGTCCAGACCTCCCCAAAGTCTGCTCCATAAGCAAAACTGTCTGCCCCCTCACACACACACACACACACACACACACACACACACACACACACACACACACACACACACACACACACACACACACACACACACACACACACACACACACACACACACACACACACAAATCAGGGTCTCTCAAAGCAAAGTTTAGGAATTCTTTATCATCCTGACACCACAGTCTAATTTAAGGTCTGTTTTGTAAGGAAAAGCAGACGTAGAGGTCATTTTTAAACTGAGATTTGTGGTCTCTTTGTATTTCCCTGTAACCCTGCCATTTGTTTATGCTTGTCATACTTCACTGAAGCAAGGCAAACCCGAAACCATGAGGAAGTCATATCCTATGTTGACTCTGAATGTGTAAAGGGGAGCAAAAGTGAGGTGAGGAAGAAAAGCATGCTGCTTTTCAAAACTGTGTGGGTTTACAGAATAAAGAATGTGATTTCATGCAGTGCATGCACACAAAGACTCACACATGCTCATATACACACTCAAACTCAAGGGGAAAATATCTCAAGTTTTGTTGTGAAGGCGCATAGCTGAGCAGTGACCTCACCTGGAGACCCGACAAGAAGACAGATCCACAGAGAATGTGTATCTCTCTCTCTCTCTCTCTCTCTCTCTCTCCCCCTCTCTCACACACACACACACACACACACACACACACACACACACACACACACACACACACACACACACACACACACACACATACAAACACGCACACATGGTATGTTGTGCCCTCTTTCTTTCTCTTCCCTTTTGCTTTTTATTTCCAACTTTGCCACATACCTCTGATGTTTTCTTTTCGTACCAAACCTGAATAACCTGAGTTGACCTCAACCGTCCTCCAATGCTAAGTCATGGTGTTGTGAGCCACTACCAGCTGCTGTTGCACAATTTTTAGTTCAGTTGTCAGATAAATGTGTGTTCACCACATTGTATCACCACTGGCTTACTTCTACCCTGTTGTATCGTCGCCACTAATGATTCTCTCCTACATCTACATCATTATCTACCTCCAGGAGAGCAATAACACGACTCCTCCACAGAGCTCAGCATTGCCATGACAGGAGGAGGTCAGATGGAGATGCCAAAGTGTGTTCACTCTGCTAGAAGTAAAAACACCTACTCTCACTGATACAATTAGTAATATAGTACATTCCCAATTGACTTAAGGCTTTAGCTGTAGTTAGTTACAACTTTTTGATGTTATTTGTATCATACACATACAAGTCTCTGGCCCAAATGGACTTACACACAATGCCAACAATACAGTTGCAGTTGTAAAACATCTGCAAGACAATAGATTCTTATCACATTGCAAACATGGAACTTGTGGAAGATTAACACATACAATCTGGCATATAAAATCCCCTTCCTAAAACACAGCTCAATAGAAGAAAGGACTATTTAAGTGTAGCCTTTAAAACATCATATAATGAGCAATAAATCATTAAATATATACTTAACGTTGGTTTAGACAAGCGACAGTGATTGATGGTTTCCATGGGATGGATGAATGAATTGTACCATGTACAGTACAGCAAGATCTGACTTGTTTGAAATACAACTGGCACAAAAGGCTCTCAAAAGGTTGGACACATTTCAGCAGGTCATACTGTAAATATACAGTATAATACAGTAAATTCACAAGATGATGTGATAATGTCATAGGAAAGGTTGGATTTATGACAACTTGAACAGAAGATTACAACTATTGCAACTATTCATACACACAAATATGACAGCACATGCAGGTAATCCTGCCTCTCACAACATGCAGAGAAGAGCAGTGCAACATGTTATCAGTGACTTAGGACAACAGGAGGACAAAGATCAAGCTGTGACCCTAAACCCCAAAACATCTCTGACCTTTTAACACCCCTCATCGGATCTGAGCACACATAAACCTGCCACACAAGCCTTCGCTCCAGGAAAACAAACCCATGCTTACAAGGAACTGTTTTTTTAAGTGGCAGAAGTGTATTGTGTCAATTCAGATGGACATTGCACTTTTTGTATGTTATGCAATGCCACACATCATTGGAGGGTAGAGCAGTCACATGTACAACAACTTGTTTAGAATCAATGAATTATCTGAGACACTTCCTGATGAATAGTTTCAGGATTTAAGATCGAGTTAAGAGACTATGAGAGGATGTTGCGTGTGACTGGACCACTCAACACTCTGTCACCCACACTCTGCTTGTTTAGACCATATCAAGAAGGCAGGAAGCTGGACAAAAAGCCGG
Organism: Anoplopoma fimbria; assembly: GCF_027596085.1. NCBI lineage: Eukaryota > Metazoa > Chordata > Actinopteri > Perciformes > Anoplopomatidae > Anoplopoma > Anoplopoma fimbria. The sequence goes on from NC_072461.1 coordinate 1,857,359, forward strand.
TGACAATTAGAGCAGTTTCAGCAAAGGAGGAGAAAATCCCCATTAGTGCCACCGCACACACACACACACACACACACACACACACACACACACACACACACACACACACACACACACACACACACACACACACACACACACACACACACACACACACACACACACACACACACACACAACTCCAAATCCCCACTGGATATACAATCATTCCCACATTTACACCCCATCTCCAACAACAGCGGCCACCGCACCCCAGCAAAGGAAATGCCAAAGTCTTCTGAAGTGGAGCAAAACAGCACTGCAGTTCACATCCACACTGAAGAGGCTGGAAGGGCAGGAGAGCCTCTAATAGCAGGAAGTTGTAAGAATAATAGCGGCATGGGGATGTCATGGCCCCTGTCCCTCTGGCATGCAAGCATTGACCCAAACAGCAGAGTCTGAGTGCTGCATGCTTGCTTACACAACTAGTGCAACATTTTTCACATAACTTACATTAAGGGTTTACCAGATTTGGGTTCGTTTGGGAGAACATTTACTGACAAAAGGCTAAACAGTTGTCAAGTGTCATGCAAGATTTGTGGAATTACGTTTACTACTTCTTAACATTATGGCAATTTCAATCTGTTTTTAAACAACAGGGTCATCCTTTTTTTTAAAGTTGTTTGCTCTTCTCTAATGTAAATACTGAGATTGTTAAACAATTAAAAAATCTGCTTTGTATTTGCAGTATATACTCTGGCATCCCTGGAAAACAGCTACAACCCTTACAGTGAAAGAATGTGCCTAAGGAAGAGGACTACAAAGATGGAAATGGAAACTCTTTACCTTAAAAGGAAGTGGTTATCCCAAATGATTGTCGGGTGACTGGGTCAATCCAATACTCACCAGAGGGTTATCATGAGCCACTGTGACAGAACTGTTTCCAGATCAAATCTCGGCAGTGAAAAGCATGGCATGGCATATTAAATGTTATGAAAAGTGATCTGAAATCAAATATCAACAGGTCAAATCCACCCTGAGTCTATTAGAACATACAAAACCTGTGGCTTTATCCCCCTACATCTGTCCTGGATTATCTAAGAATGGCTGCTAAGTAAATTACAGAGCTCAGGAACATTCCCATAATCCAAGATCTTAACCCCCCATGCCACTGACCCACAGTCAAATGCTAGTGCACGAGTGTGTATGTGTGTGTGTTTGCATGTCGGGAGGGAGTTAGTCTAGAGTTCAAATCTTGTGTGTGTGTGCATGGGTGAGCCTTTGCACGGCAGTGTTTGTGTATGATTGTGTGGCGAGTTTGTTTTATTGGGTGTCGCTCTTGGGCAGCCATTGAGCAGACCCCCAGCCGTTCTTAAACACTGAAACAGCCTCTTTTTTTATATGCAACCTGCTTCAGACCCATTTCCCATGAAATTGGCCCTTCTTTGGCTCATTCAGAGATTGCCTGCACTGTAAATGGCTTCTCTGGAGTCTGCCAAAGGCCAGTGGGGGCCGATTTAAAGACAAACAGAGACAAAGAAAGACTGACGGATCCAAAGCGGGCACACTGCCCCCCTGTAGCCCCTCAAAAAACCCACAACAACAGTTCCTATTCTAGATTTTTTTTGCTCAAACAATGGCTAATCCATCACAATTATTTGAAAAAAATAACATTCATTTGCAAAGAAATGTATATTCTGTTGGATTGTTCTATATGCTGTTTTCATTCATTTGCTGTTAGCTCTATGTAAATAATGGTGATGAGGATCTGCTCTAAGTGAATGTTTGACACAGTGTCAGATGAAGAGCAGGTAAGCTGCCATACAGAAGAGTTACCAGGTGAACACCATGATAAGACTCAGCAGTGATGTGTGTGCGTGTAGCTGTTTCCTCTCAGTGACCAAACTAGTGAAGTCATTGCGCTTTCCACTCTCTCAACAGGAGGTGGGGCTTTTATGGTGCAAACCTATTCTCCCCCGCTTCACAAAGACCAGTGTGCAGTCGCAGCAGTCTCCTCCATGCTGTGAGTGCGCAGCCTGCACAGATCACTCCAACTTGGAACTTAAAAGTCCACATTTGCATGAACCTGCATTCCTTTGCTGCTGTGTCCTCGACCCTCGGTGTTCTGCAGCAAAAGTGAAGAGAGAACAGTGAAGAGAGCAGCCTCGGGAGTGGTCTGGAAACCTTTTCTTTTTGTGCCATCATGAGCTCGCCGACGGTCAACCTTGATACCTACAGCCTGTCGCTGCTCACGGCCAAAGAGGACATCCTCAACCCTCGCTCCTCCACCAACTGGTAACACACAGTGCTCTTAAACTTAATTGCATCTGCCTGCCATAACACAATCCTATTAGTGATACAGTGTACATGAGTGCCATTTTTTTTTTTTTTTTTTATAATTCTGCGACATTATGATAGGAAATGACAAAAACGAATAGAATCTGTAACTTTAATGAAACTTGTTTACTTGGTGAGCTGTAGCCATTAATGAATAACCAGGTTTGCTGTTGCATAAGCAGAGGATTGATTTTCTATTTCTATCCAGTGAGGGATCCAGAGGTGGCCAGCACAGGGACTTTCTCTCTGAGCTTTCTTTAAGAGTAGACTACAGTAGTGACAAATGCATGCACATTGGTTTAGTGGCACATACATGTGTTGACCCACTGGGAGAGCTGGTGTGAGGTGTGGATGACCGTCCTTTACACTAGTTTGGCTCAAAGCAGCACCCTTGCACTCCATGACTTTGCTATTCTCTCCCAGGAGCTGTGAGGCTTCATTCTTTTGTGCCGAGGATCATGTTTCTGATGAAGTGCTGAGTTGTCTTTCAGGGAGAGAGACCTCTATTTGACATACAGCTTAATGCGCAAATAAGAGTACCATCAATTCAATTCAGTTTATTTTGTATAGCCCAGAATCACAAATTACAAATGTGCCTCAGAGGGCTTTACAATCTGTAACCATGAGACATCCTCTGTCCTTCCCTCACATCGGCACAGGAAAAACTCCCCTAAAAACCCCCTTTAACAGGGAGAAAAAAGGAAGAAACCTATCATCAACATGATTAACCAATAATAAAAGTGAAATAAATATTTAGCAATTACTAAAATGTGTGTGCAGGTTATTTACGAACAAAAATATTAAAGACCAAATATATTTAAGTGTTTTACCAGAAGAACTATCTCACATTTGTTAAATTTCAAGGTACATTTTCAGATACAATTCAGATGCTTCTTGACATATGGCAAGTTTAAATAAATGATTCATTGTGCTCTGGTGTATGTGGAACAATGTCATGCTCTACCTGACACTTGGCTAGCTTCTTTTGTTACAAGGTTTGGCTGGTCTGTAACTATGGTGACCTATCCATCTTTTCCAAACAATCTCACCCAGAGTCTCATTCTCTTTCTCCATTTTCCTCTATGTGTGTGTGTGTGTGTGTGTGTGTGTGTGTGTGTGTGTGTGTGTGTGTGTGTGTGTGTGTGTGTGTGTGTGTGTGTGTGTGTGGTATTGCCATCTCCAACGTGTTGTCACTAGCTACTCAGCCAACACAGGGGGAATTAGATATGACCCTGCTCTTTCCACATAACCACTCACTTTGATTAAGTTATAGTTTAGAGAAGTAGGCCCAGGCCCAAGCCCACACACACGTGTGCTCATGTGGAAGTAGAGGACTGATTCTGTCCATCGCTGTTTCATCTTCCTCTGCTGCACATCTCTCCCTGCCACAGGGTTTTTCCTGCCCACATTCCTCCTACCTTCTTCCTGGCTCTTCATGATGACATACAGACTTGAGGAAATGGGATTCAGAACACTATAAGTAAACCTAGACAAGCTGAAATCTGACATTTTCATGAATGGGGTGGAAATAAGTTCCCCATCCAGGCAAAACATGCTTAGTTTCCATACTTTCTTGCATTCGGAAAATCTCTGAAAGTTTCCATGTTCAGTAGTCACAGTACCTCACAGTGACTACTTTACTGCTCTAGCAGTTTACATTACATTACATTACATTACAGTCATTTAGCAGACGCTTTTATCCAAAGCGACTTACAATAAGTGTATTCAACATAGGTATTCAGTTTCTCATTGAAGATTATTTACTAAAGTTTCAGTGAACAACAGATCTGTCAAACAATCCAACGTATCCTCATAGTGCTGGATGAGACCAGCCTGGACACACAAACTCGCACACACACACACACACACACACACACACACACACACACACACACACACACACACACACACACACACACACACACACACACACACACACACACACACACACATACATACAGATGCACCTATCCAAAACAAGCACGTGTTTGGTTGAGCTTATATAATATAAGAAAAAGAAAGGAAAGAGAGAGAAATCCCCCAGCATTCACTAAGCCCACTTTAGAGGACTTAATGAATCTGCTGAGACTGAATAGAGAGTTGGGAGGGGGAAACGGTCAAGAATCCCTCTGTCAAACCACCAATACAGACACCCACCTTGCATGTGTTTGTGGCTGTGTGTGTGTTGAAGGGCTTCTATGTGCGTGCATGGGAGTTACTTGTGAATATATTTGTCTCTGATGTGCATATGCATCCTGCAGAGACTATTTAAGCGAGTCTGGGGTGTTGAAAGGTTTGCACTGAGAGGGGTAGGAGGCTTGTTTTGTTGAACACTCCGCCCCCCACTATGTGGCCTTGAGGTCCCTGTGTGTATTATCTCATGACCTTGTGTCCTGAATGGGAAACAGACCCTTTGTGGGTCAGACTCTGAAGAAAGAAGAGCAATTTCAATGCGTCCTTCATTCAGACCTCTCTGCTCAACATACAGCCTTGGAGGTCTCTCCTCAGTCTCCCAGACCATTGAGGACTACAAAGTGTCCCACTTGTAGGCTGGAAAGTTGTAGGCCTGCTGTCTGCATGTGTTTTGTGTTAGTGTGTGCCTGTAAAGACAGAACGAAAGAGAAACAGTGATAATGCGTGTTCCCAAAGATATTGTCTAATTCTCTGAACAGGAAATACTTTTCATTCTTAGCAGCAGAGATCATGATTTATCTCCATTTTACTCCATAATAAATCAAAAATGAACTTTTGGTAAGGTCAATGTGGTCATGGACAAGTGGAAATGTTTCTATGCAACTATTTTGACAGTTAATATGGCAATATATGGCTACTACAAATCATTTTTCATTTAGAAAGTGTAGCATGTTCCCAAGCAGAGCGTCTGCACAACTAAGTGGTTATGACTATTGACACTAATAAGGTGTCAGTTTATAAGAATTCCAGCTGTCAATGTGAGGGACACAGTGTCTGTTGAGTTATAAATGTTTGAAACTCCAGTTAGTAAAGCACACTCTTCTTTGATAGTTGTTGGTCGCGTTATGTATAAAAGGGTTGAGAAGGAATATGTTAAGTGTTTAGTTTGTCATTGTAAATGAAGTAGATCCTTTTTAATTGGTTGAACATTAGAGGATTTTCTTAATGAAGAAAATAAGTTAATGAGGTCTCATGTTAGAAACAGAAAACAGAGAGACTTATTACCCTGCACTATATGTGTAGGTTGTTTTTTTAACTAATAGATAGAATCCTGTGGACTATGTGATGGTGAGCCCAGCCCTGACTGTGGACGGTCCTGTGAGCGGTGTGGCCCACCACAGGATCTGCCTACAGAAGACATCTGACTAGCTTGATTCGTGAGACACCAGATAAGAACACGTACTTCTAGCTTTTATTTTGTTTAGCTCTACCAGGGTCGAAATAGTCGTATTAGTAACACCCACAAGGATAGGAATTCTTTGGATCTCAAACTACCTAAATGTAAAAGAGCATTCATTGAAGGTTTCCATTTAAAGGGGACTTTGTTTTTTTCCCATTTTATTTGATAGTTTAAAGAGCTTTATTTTTTATTTCAAGTTTCAAAAAGTGCATGGATTGGTTGTGTTCTGTGACTGCTGTAAAGCAATAAAACTTTCAGCTGTTCAAATCAATACCAACTCCTCTTGTGAGTTATTCATGGCATACTACTCCCCGAACCTTTGTAGATTTGTTGGTGTCTCCATTGCTATCATTGGGTAGGACTAGAGACACTACATGAGTCTTTTGCTTATGATGTTTTATTTTTTTTTTTTACAATTCAATGAAATATCTCAGTGAGTGGTATGTATTTGCACATTTTACACATTACAGCCCGGTAAATAGGACCAAAGCAGCTGGTCTATCAGAGGTGTCTTCCTGCAAAGCGTCAAACAGAGTGCTGCACCTGCTTAGACAAGCATTATATGGAGGTGGGACAAATCATTTAGAGAAATGTTTACTGCATTGTTTCAGCCCTGCAAACTGATCAGATGTGAATTCCTGCTGAATTGTGGAACAGTTTGACCTCTATTCATCAGACTTGGGTGTGGGCTGTTTCCAGACACTTGTGGGCCCTGGTGACTTCGGACACACCTTCTTATTCATAAACCTCTTTCTTGCTGTCCACATGTTGATGTGTTAAGTGTTTCACTATATCCTCAGAAGGGATTGTTGCAGTCAGCAGGCAGTGACGCATAAAGTAAATATCTGATTGCATTGTAGTAACGAAGTGATTCAGTTTAGAACGAGTACTCAAGACACGAATCCACCCTGTCATTCCGAGTCAAAAGTCTAACTCTAGACTTAGATCAGGTAACTTTATTTCTATATGTAAATAGTGTTTACATTCATGCATGTGTCTTGCAGCCATATTTCCATAAAGAAAACAACATGCTAAGATTGTGACATTGCAGTTTCTATTTTAATATTGTTAAGGAGGTATATACTGTAATATAAGTTTTCAGGGATTGCTGGAATCAGTTTTAGGGCGTTGTTTTTTAAGTACCTACTGTTGAATGATGTAAAGCCTTCACTTGTGACCTTTTGGCAGAATGGTAGCTGCAAAGTTATAACTCCTTACACTAAGTCACATAATGGGCATGGAATACCATAAATTAGGTTTCAGTTTCAACATTGTTTTGAAGTAGAAATTGACCTCCGGCATCGCTTACGTTTTTTAAGACCTCCACTTTATTTCAGGAATGTGAATGGTATCTAAGACGTTGTTCTTTTTTAGCTGTTAGAAAATACTCCTCCAGTATAACACAACATGTCATTCAACACACTGAATTCATAAATTATCTGTCTACGAGTCATTTATTTAAATTATTTCTTTGATTTTCACAGTCAGTGGGAAACTTTGATAATCACTCGTACCCATTTTCATTTAAAAAGCACTAACCTCTCCTCACCAGGCCTCTGATATCCTGTGAAGGGACTCTCCCGTTGATAAATGGAGGAGCCATTATTTCAGCATCGGCCTCGGGTGTTTGCAATGCTGCTACTTGCCAGAATTTCCACAGGCTCATGCATGATTAACCGAGACCTCAAGAGTTTTTTGTGTCTAAAGTTACGTGCTACTTGGAAGACACCTGTGGTTGTGGGGAGAGGATGGGAGGAAGGTAAAACGCAGGTCTGGCATTGTGTAGACGGACATGCATTAAGTGCTTCTGCGTATGTATAGGTGTACAGTGTGTCCTGGCTCAGCAGCAAGTCAGTTATCTTTTTTGTAAAGATAAACAACCATTATCATCACACTGTTATCAAGAAGGTATACCCACTGCCTGAACTTCCTTGCACTTGTTCTCCTTTTTATTCAGTTCCTTAATTATCCACAAACACCCAACTGTCAGAAAGAGACTGGATGGCATAGTCATTCTAGCAGTTGACATATCAACGATCGTGTGATCTTAAATGGCCTGGTCAAGGTTTTCATTACTTTTTTTGTTGAAACTAATCGTTAGCATAACCTCACTGTGAAATCCTGCAGACAAAAAAAAAGCAGTCTTGTTGGTTCCTTGGGCGAGGTCAGGATAAGGTTCAAAGGCTACACATAGTGTTGTTATCAGGCTAAATGATAAAAGGAAATGTTTAATCGTTTCTTGATAGTGTTATACTTAAATTGGTGAGTCAAAGGGCAGTTACACTGGACCGATGCCCAGTCCACTCTCTATCTCTCTTTGTCACCCTGTCTTTCTCCCTATCTTTGCTTCTTGTGCAATCCTTTGGTTTCCAAAGAGGCATGCATCATGTCATCACACTATGGTTGCAGTTAAAACCCTCAAATAACAGTTTTGGTGTTTTACAGTTGAAAATAACTCATGGGCCCTAAAATCTGATACTGGGGCTGCCACAGACTCTTAAAGGGGCAGCAGTGATAATCACCAAGGATTTAGGATTTATGTTACCCTCAGGTCACACCACCGTTGCAAGAGCTAGCAGGACAGGAACTTTGCTTGAAAAGAGGGGCTTTAATCGGCCGGGCACCAACTTGGGCTGACCAGAGCGGTTCTTGGGCCATTCAAGTGCTTCTAGTGTCACATTAAGGCAGAAATAATACATGTAAGTGTCCCAGTTGGGCAGAGACACATCCTGGTTAAATAGAAAAAAATGTAAAAGCTATTGCATAACACCAACATAGTTCCCGTTTCAAAGATACAATCTTTGCACCTGAAAAGCAGCACTGTAAAGAGTACCCTCAGCTTACCTCGCTGCTTGTGTGAGCGTATCTGTGGGTGGCATGTTGGAAGATGATGACAATGACTGCAGTAATAGCTGTTATATGAATCTCTTTCGACAATGTCCCTAACAGTAATCACTAAACAACTGCTTACTACTCCTTTAAACAGTGTTTAGGTTAATTTGGGCTCTAAGATGAAGCTGCAGGGTAATGGTAGGTCTCAGTCATGATGAGACCTGACTGCAGAAGGTTATACTGTACGTGTGCATTGTGTGTGTGTGTGTGTGTGTCTCTGTTTGTTTGGGTTCCTTAGCGTGCTAACTGTTGGGTGCATAACCACAAATTGACACCGTTGATTGAAGTGTGACTCGTAATTGCTGCACAGAAGATGCAAAAGGTTGGTAATTAATGTTTCATGACTTGGTGGCACTGCAGTGCTGTTATCTTCTTGGTGTCAAGTTTCTATTTGTAACAAAATAACTTCAAAATAAACACAATAGAGCCCGCTGCCTTGAGAAAGTTGTAATATCTAACAGGTGGGGCATATTTGTTTTTATAACAGTAAAAGTTTTATATAAAGATTGCTGTGAACAATAACCAATAAGTATTGTGTCAGTCGTCACACCTGACCTTTCTGTCAAATCCTCCTTTTGTTCATTCAAGGGGCCTCAGAGCATTTGACCTTAATCCAGATACCCTCTGCACATTGTTTTCCACTGGAAATCTGTCCTTTATGTGCCCACAGCTGTGAGCTCAACAAATATGTTATTGTTTCCGTTTGCAGCTCAAGATCAAGGCTGAAACTTTGGCTGTGTGTTTGTGAAACCAGATGAATTGTTCATGCAAATGCTATGAAAAGTAGAAGCTAGGTTGAGGCGAATTGCTTGTTTGTAGCAGACAGAGTCGTGTTTCCAAGGGTGTGTCAGATAGCTGTCTGAAAACATCTGTATTTTAGTGTGTCTTTAAACATTGGCAAGAGAATGAATATGGTGTGTGTGTGTGTGTGTGTGTGTGTGTGTGTGTGTGTGTGTGTGTGTGTGTGTGTGTGTGTGTGTGTGTGTGTGTGTGTGTGTGTGTTTGTGTTGTGTTTTCTAAGCCCAGCTGAGGTACCTTTAGGGGGTGTCTGAGCAACAAAATGATATTGCAGAAAAACACTCTTGTGCTGATATGTACTTGTGTCTGAGTTGCAGAGTTTTCCAAAGGTATACTTTGTGAAACCCAGCTTTGGCACTCAGGTACATCTCAACTCGTATTCTAGCATTGCAGATATAAGAGCGACCTACCTGTCTTTAAGGTTATTTTCATGCTTGAATTGCAAAGTGCAGAAGCAGGAGCCAGAGAGAGACAATGTTGTCTTGTGTAGTTCCCACATCCTTAAGAGTAGCTACCACACAGCTGTCTAATTGCAAAAGAATGAACTCAGGAAAGATGGTGTTAGAATCAGGTCAAGTGAGGGTAACTACTTAAAGATTCTTATGGGAGAGATAACCGGTGTGTTGTCTTATTTCAAGAAATAAACCATAATGTGATATCTAGAAAATGCTCTACTTCTTGGAAAAGTTAGGATGTTTTCCTAAGTCCCTCCTCTCTGGCATCTTTAGCCTGCATTAATGTTGTGAAAGGCGTAACCAAGCGCACACCGAAACATCTCGTCATGTTCTGTGTTGCTGAGTCTCGTCTTTTTGTGAGCGTGCCAAGCACAACACTTGTAGTGTATATTAGTCACAAATCTTTCGACAGACAATAAAACTATTGTTGTTTTTTGCTTTTACTTACAGATATGAGTTCATCTGACTCGCGCACTGACACTTTCACACATATTGTATTCAAGTGTGCATCGACACATGCAAAAGTATAAACACACACACTGACGCTACACCACTTCAATAATGACGCACCCCTCTCTCATTCCCACAGCTTTCCTCACGCTGTGAGGTATCATCACCGTTTGCTTAAACAATTTTTCCCACTTCACCATGGTTACAAAGG